>NC_134363.1:120816564-120821564 GCF_048569485.1 Anomaloglossus baeobatrachus
CTAGTGTATATCTTCCCAGTGAGTCTCCCTTTGTACGTCCATTAAGAATATGAAGACCTAAACTTTTACATAAGTTCAGGAGCTTTTTGCCACTTTTGTTGACTGTACTGTCATAGCTGTTTCTCTCTGAGTGTTCTGAGTCGTGACTGTCATTCTCTGCCCCAAATATGTAGATGTTTCCGTCTGTGGTCAGAAAGTCTTTTTCTCTCCCTGTTCTTGCATTGAGGTCTCCAAAGATGAGAACTTTGCCCAGGACCTGATAATGGGTGGCTTCTTCTTGTAAGATCTCAAAGCTGTCTGGATTGAAGTAGGGGGACTCTGGCGGTGGTATATAGGTGGTGCAGAGGTAGACATCGGACTGAGAGGTGAGGATGGAGCTGCTGATTCTGATCCATATGTGGCTGCCTCCTCTCTTCACTGGTGTGATGTACTGGTGGAGCTCTTCTTTATACCAGATCAATATTCCTCCTGAGCAGCGGCCCTGTTTGATGTTTTTATTTTTAAGGGCAGGGACAGAGATTTCTCTGTATCCGATTGGCACCAGAGATTCGTTTTCAGCTCTGGTCCATGTTTCCAGGAGGATCTGAATGTCTATATTCTTCAGTCTTTGAATAAAGTCGGGGTCATTTGTTTTACATCCAAAGGCCGAGGTGCTCAGGCCTTGGATGTTCCAGCTGCTGATTGTGAATGAGGTCATTTTTTTTTTTTTTTCTATATACCTCATGTGTATATACCTTGTAATGAGTGCGGCTGTGTAAGACACTCTGGATTTACGACTGGTTTATAGGTATGTTAGATCCAGTCACATTAGTTTCCTGCACAATGTGCTGAGCAGGGTTCTAATCTCTTCCATATCTCTGCCCTGCATGTCTCTGTGTGGGGTTGATGGTCCCCTCCATGGTGGTCTCCTCCTCTGATGGCCCGATGTTGGGTGAAGGGCTTTGTTTCTGGCCTCCTGTGATGAAATTGGGGTTTCCTGTCTTTTTATTGTTGGGGGTCTTTCCATGGGATTTTGGTTGTTGTTGAGTCCAGGCATGGGGTCTCTGTTTAGTATAATGTCCTTCAGCTCTTTGGCCAGTAGGCTGACCCCTTGTTTGTTTAGGTGCTTGTCGTCGTAGAGGTGTTGGTGTTTTATGGAGGGGTGTTGTGCCAGGATCACGTCGGGCACAGCCTTGATTCTTGTGGTCAGGTCCGTGTTGATGTTCTGGGTAGTTTGGCTGGATACATCATTTCTTGGGAGCAGAGATGATAGAATTATTTTGCTGTCTGGGAATTTTAGTTTTGCCGTCTTTGCTAGTTGGGTCAGTTGTCCTGCGATCTGCTGGTGTTGGGCTGGCAGATTGTTTGTTCCTGTGTGTATAAAAATATGATTTGGGCTTGTGAACCGTGGGTTATTGATGACTGCCATCACCTGCTCAATAGTTGCACAGTGGATTTTTTTGACCCTTTTTCCTGGAAATAGTCGCCATGTTTTCAGGTATTTCCCATTTGAGTCCATTATTAGGATGGTATCAAAACGTTGTGAGGTCACGGGTGGGGTACGTGGGTGAAGCTGGGGGTCTGTGCTGGAGATTTTGCTGGTGGCTAGTTCTCTTCTCTTTTCTGTTTCTCTGGTTTGTGGTTCACTTATGTTATTTTCAGGAGCATTCATATTGTTGGAGTTATTTGGTATCTCAGTGTCCTGGCCAGTGGAGGCCATTGTGTCTGTTCTGGTGTTAGTTACCATAGCTCCCTCCTGGCCAGTGGGGGCCATGTTGTCTTCACTCCTCTGTGTTTCTATGGCGTCCTCCTGTTTCAGGTGTCCCGGAGTCTTCAGCTCTGTTATCTCCTGTCTCAGTCGGGCATTTTCATGCTGCAGTTCACACATTTTGCTTCTTATTTCCTGCAGATGCATATTCACTGCTGCATATTCACACCTCAGTTTGCTTATCTCATTCATTACTTGGTCATTTGCATTTCTGTCACCAAGGTTTCTTTGAAGTTCTTCTTTAAATTGTACAAAGTCTCTTTCTAGTTGAGATAAACAGTCTCTGAGGGTCTCGGGTGAGGGGTGTGAAGTGTTGGGGGCTGCAGTTCTGTCTCTGGAGGTCTCTGTAGAGGTGATGGTGGCTGCTGGGGTTTGTTGTTCTTTGCAGTTTTGTGCCTGGAGTTTAATTTGAGAAAAGCTGTCTTCAAATTTCTGTAAGTTTTCCTCAGCCCCTTGTACCATGATTATGCCGTTATTGTACACGTTTATGGTCAGTGAGTTGGTCTCGTCTTCTTTTTGGTTTCTAATTCTGATCTGCTGGCCCTTATGATTGCCGTTCTTGGATATATACTTATATTGATTGCACAGAGCGGTGTGCCAGGCTAAGGGCTGGTCTGTGAAAAATAAATAATTGGTTTTCCTTTTATCTTCCTCTTTAGAGGTAAAATCAGGAAAGAGGGTCTCTGGCTCTTCTCTAATCTTTGCGTATACATATACATATATACACATATATACACACACATACATATATATACACACACATATATATACACACACACACACACACACACACAGTAATATATATTTATATATTATATTTATTTTTTTTACTTATGTACGTGGCCGATGACTATTTGCAGTATATTTGTATATTTCATGTTTTGCAGTCCCAGCTATAACTAATATGGGGCGTGGAAGGCACTGGCCCTGGGATATAATTTCCGCAGTGAGATTTTTGTTACTAAAATCACTTACTGTGGACTAAATTGGAATGAAACCAGGATTGAGAACAGTTCCTCTGCCTAGAATAAAATGCACAGCTCAACATTAATGTTTGTATAAATGCATTCACCTGCATCAGCTTATATTACCTAACAGCCCGGCTATTCATGCTGAAATCCAATTATACAACTGAAAAAAAATATAAATTGGGACATTGGAAAATTGCATGTCTAATTTTATACAAGTGCTTCTGGAGTGGTTGTAATAAAATGACTTTTTGGGTCAAATGGCTTATGTAAAATGCAGCATTGAACAGATGCCCTTTGGCCAATAAAAAAAAAACAAACTAGGCTTTCATGTCTGAAATATCTTCAAATATAATATGATAAAGTAGTCTGTAAGCTAGGTAAGAGGAACATGAAGAGAATGAGTTAGCAGAAACATTGTAATTGAGCTTCAGGAAATCGCACATGTACATTAGCCACAATGGTCAGATCCTGACCCTAGTTTTTGCATTCAAGTGTCTAATAAGAGTGTGCAAAGGACATTGTGAAGGTATGAGAAGCTGTGACATCGCCTATAGTGATTGGTGCATTCTGTGCAGAGAGGTGGTACCTGTCACCGTAAGTCTCTGATAAGAGAACTCATGTACGCTCTTCCTGAAAAGACAGGAAGTCATAGTCTAAAATAACCTTAATGGCCAGTGTGAAAATTGCAGAATTACCATATATTCTCGTATATAAGCCGACTTTTTACAGCACATTTTTTTATGGTGAAAAAGCCCCCCTTGGCTTACTCTCGAATGAGGACTCCCCATCCGGATTATAAGACGCACTTTCTCCCCCCCCCAAACTGGGGGGAAATGAAGGGGGGGGGGGGTGTCTTATAATACATAAAAAGCTTACTGGATTGGCGTGTCATGGCGGAGCGGGCTCACAGGACGGAGGGTCGGCGATGCTGGAGGGCTCAGGGGTCTCGCTGCGGGCGCTGGTGGTTAACACAATAGCCTGCAAGAAAATGGCCGCAGAAGCTGCTTATGCAGAGATTGAGATCTCTACTCTGAGATATCAATGTGGGCACGTGCTGCTTCCGCGGCAACTTTCTTGAAGTCTATTGCGTCAACCGCCAGCAAGCTCAAAAGGAGCCCGCCGCAAGGCTCAATAGGGCCCGTTGAAACACCAATGAGCCCCCAGTATCGCCAACTGAGCCTCAACAACCCCGAGCCCGAAGTATTACCGACCATCTGTCCTGTGATCCTTCTGAGCCACAGACACCCCATCCTCTGAGCTCGCAGCATTGCAAACCCAGCTTCTTGAGCTGCTCTACTGCCACCATCACACTGCCCTGGTGAGCCAATATAAGACGCACTAGGATTATAAGAAGGACCCCTATTTTAACATTAAAAATAATTTTTCCCAGTTTTCCTTCTCTAGAGTTGGGGTACGTCTTATAATCCTAGGTTAATGCACGAATCAATAAATCAATACGTTTTCCCAGTTTTTTTGTGGTAAAATTAGGGGCCTCTGCTTATATTTGGGTTAGCTTATACCCAAGTGTATACGGTACCTATTTTTATTTTAACCATTTCACAAGGACAATTATTTTTGTTTTTCACTCCCCTTCTTCCCAGAGCCATAACTTTTTATTTTTCTGTCCACAGACATATGAGGGCTTGTTTTTTTGCGAGAAAAGTTTTACTTGTGAATGACACCAGTCATGTTAATCACCTAGCGTACTGTAAAAAAAAGGGAGAAAAAAAAAAAAAAAAAATTAAAAATGTGGAGAAATTGTGGGGAAAAAAAAAAAAAATAAATCTGAATTTTGACAAGGTTATTTGTGAATCGTTTTTATGGTGTACGCTTCATCATAAAAATTACCTCGCAACAGGATTTTCCTCATTAGTAAGATTACGGTGATGCCACACGTCTAGTTTTTTAATTATACTTTTAGTGGTGAAAAAAAAAAAAAAATTAATAAATAAAATCAGAGATGTTTACCCAAACATTTTTTTGGGGTTGTGTTGTCATTTTCTAAGACCCGTAACGTTTTCATTTTCCAGTTAATGGAGATATGTGAGGACTTATTTTTTTATGGGGCGATTATGCTTTTATTGATACTATTTTGGGATATGACGTTTTGATCACTTGATACAGAATTTTTGGTGGTAAAGTTATTTTAGCATTTTTGTTTACGAACGTGTTTTTTATTTTGATACATTGGACTTTTCTGAATGCAACGAAACCACACGTGTAAAAGGGGGGGCATGATTTGAAATTTTTTTTTTTTTTAAAAAAAGATTTTTAATTTTCAC
>NC_134363.1:120826564-121034064 GCF_048569485.1 Anomaloglossus baeobatrachus
CTCCAAGGCCCACTTGATCGCCAGGCACTCCTTCTCCACTACGCTATAATTCCGCTCGGGAGGGGTGAGCTTCCTACTTAAGAAGGTGACGGGGTGTTCCTCCCCCTGAACCACCTGAGACAGCACTGCCCCCAGGCCGACCTCCGAGGCGTCAGTCTGTACTATGAACTCCTTCCGGAAATCAGGGTTGACCAGAACGGGCTGTCCGCAGGCCGAGGACTCCTTCCGGGCCCTGAAGGAGGTCCTGTGCGGACAGCCCGTTCTGGTCAACCCTGATTTCCGGAAGGAGTTCGTAGTACAGACTGACGCCTCGGAGGTCGGCCTGGGGGCACTGCTGTCTCAGGTGGTTCAGGGGGAGGACCACCCCGTCACCTTCTTAAGTAGGAAGCTCACCCCTCCCGAGCGGAATTATAGCGTAGTGGAGAAGGAGTGCCTGGCGATCAAGTGGGCCTTGGAGTCCCTACGCTATTACCTGCTGGGACGTCAGTTTCGCTTGGTGACGGATCACTCTCCACTGGTCTGGATGAGGTCCGCCAAGGAACGAAATGCCCGGGTTACCCGGTGGTTCCTTTCTCTGCAGAACTTCCGGTTTACGGTTGAACACCGGGCAGGTGGGTTGCAGGGCAACGCCGATGCCTTGTCCCGCGGCCCGTGTTTGATGGCTGGAGTTCAACCCCGCACGCTTGAACTGAGGGGGGGGGGTATGTGAGACTGTGACCGGGGTTATCTATGACGGCTGGTATGCAAAGTCTCAGTGTCCCGTATCAAGTCCTGCGTAGCCACATGCCGCTCTACCAGGGACACTAATTGGTCCAGGGTACTCAGGTCACCCTGTCCTACCCACCGTTGAACGGTGACGGGTAAAGTGCGCACAAAACGATCCACTACTACCCTTTCCACCATTTGCGCCGGGCTCAGAGTGTCAGGCTGCAACCACTTTTTTACAAGATGCAATAAGTCATAGGCCTGGGAGCGTACGGGTTTGGCTTCCTCATAGAACCACTGATTTACCCACTGAGCCCGTACATAGGTATTCACCCCCAACCGAGCCAGTATTTCGGCTTTCAGGGTCACATAGTCAATGGCGTCCTCGGTACAGAGGTCCAGGTACGCTTTTTGGGGTTCCCCCGTCAAATAGGGCGACAGTACCTCAGCCCACTGGGCGGTCGGCAGCTTTTCCCGCTCGGCCACCCGCTCAAACACCGCCAGGAACGCTTCCACATCATCCCCCAGGGTCATCTTTTGCAACGCTTGTCTCACCGCTTTCCGGACGCTGCCGTCGTCACCCGGTCCCGGGGTTGTTGCTGCCGGTCCGGCACGGATCGACTTGGCCAGGAGAACCATCTGTTCTTGGTGCCTTTTTTCCTGCCCTTGCAAGGATTGCTGCTGACGTGCATTGGCCTGATCCATTTGTTCTTGGAGTTTTTTTTCCTGCATTTGCAAGGATTGCTGCTGACGTTCCAACGCCCGGAGCAGGTGTGCATTGGTCTGTTGCTGCTCTGCATTAGCCTGTTGCTGCTGTGCATTAGCGTGTGCCAGCTGCTTTAGTATTTCCTCCATGGCGTCGCCGGGTTTGGGCTGTAGTATAGCCGCTCGAATCCAGGACATGCGCAGCTGGGTCACCAGGGATGGATGCTACACCTCACCGGCTGTCATGCCCGCATTCTCCACCATATGTGAGGTAGCACGGTCGGCTGCGCAGCAGAAGACACGGGATCCAGGCATTAAGGTTCACAGCACACGGTTTTAATGTCCAAACAAAAGTCCATAACAAAAATACATGTGCCTCTCCAGCAGAAAACTCAGGGAGTTCTGTTCACTCCCTCACTCCCGGCACACCTGCCCTTGTTCCTGATTCTATTTAACCCTTCCTTCAGCCTGTAGGGAAACAGCATTAACCCTATAGTGGATTTACTTTCTATCATGGAGTGAGCACAACCGGGGCGAGACATACCGGCCGTCATAGATAACCCCGGTCACAGTCTCACAATATATAAAATCAGCCTGATAGTGGCAGTATAGCACTGGCTTTAGGTTATACAGGAAAATCCTGGTGAGTGGTGCGCTTTAGTTGGTGGAGGTCCTACTGACCAGCACAATGGAAGGACTTCAGGGATCCTGCTCTGAAACGGGAGTCGGGTACAGCACAAGACAAAGCCTGCCCATAATGATGAGCCATGGTGCTTAAATAAAGAAGGGGAAATACAGCACTCTTAGAACAGGGATCCCCGGAGAAGGATCCCGCACTGATCAACCACTAATGGCTTTTTAAAAATGCAGGAAAAGAGGAATTTCTTCAGCTCACCTGCTACCCGGGCTGCTGATCCTTGCGGGTGCCTGGAATCCACTGGTAGGTCCCAACCGGTCAGGAACAGTAGAAACAGAAAGGAAAGGATCCGGCACAACCGCTTCTTAGAATAAAATCATCATAATCTTTATTTGAGAGTATTAAAAATACCATCCGTGAAAACCGAAAGATGTTAATCCATGGGAGCTCCCATGGATTAACATCTTTCGGTTTTCACGGATGGTATTTTTAATACTCTCAAATAAAGATTATGATGATTTTATTCTAAGAAGCGGTTGTGCCGGATCCTTTCCGTTTCTACTTTTTAAAAATGCACAAGTGCTGGATCTGGGCAAGCACATTTGGCTCGCTGATCACACACACTTTCCAATGCACTTTTGGAAGAGCATTTCAAATCATAAAATTTGGTGCAAGAGCGACGTGTGACAATAATGTGTTACTTATTCAAAAAAAAGTGGAAAAGCCTAAAACCATGCCATATTTTTATGATTAAAAAGGTTGTCCCCTTTCAGACATTACTCTGCTCCAGTTGCAGCACAAACCTTGCTGTCCCCACCTTCCCCAGGTCCACCAGCGAGTCTATGCCGCTGGTCTCAGTGCAGCGCTGATGACGTGACGTGGCAGCCAATCAGGGAGCTCAGAGGCTTTGTAGGCGGAGCTCCAGCTACACACTTTAAATCTTAATTACAGTAAACTCCTGATAATGTGAGTTCTTGGTACCTTTTGGTTCTGGGTCAAGAGAGGGGGTCCCCGGATCTTTTTGCTCTGCTATCTCTCCAGCTGGTTCTCTTTGCCCGTTCCCATGGTTTGGGCCCTGGTTCTGTGCGGCTTTCACACCCACACCGCTTGGTGACATGTGACAGGGTTTGGGGCTGAGCAGCCCTGTCCCTTTGGATCCTTGGCTCACATTTGCAGGCTGTGATTGTTCACCATTGCTAGATGCCTTCCCATGATTGCTCAGTTTGCTTTCAGAGTGCATTTGATTGGCAGAGAATTACACTGGTGATAAGAGGGATGTGAAGAACCTGGACAGAAAGAAAAGAAGAAATCAACCATTCCATATTATACAATTCTATTACAAAAAGTGTATGCAAGGAAAACTATTCCTACAAGCCATTTCTGGTCTAAAAATTAGGTTTCCACTAATCCAGCATCACCAATCCCCACCATTACATTAATGCCCACATTTTAACATTATACAATTTGGGGTCTCCCTGCTTCCATCATACACCCCTCATCGCAAATTGTGTTATCACTAGGAACAACAGCAAAGGGTGTACGCAGCAGGCTCCCCCTAGTGGGGGCTCCGGTGGCCAAGGGTCATTCATTTGGACCTCTGCATAAAAATAGAGGAAACCTATAAATATTCCAGAATCTATAGGTGAGATGTAAAAGGTATGGAGATTATGGAAAAAAAAAATGGGCGGTAAGGGGGGAAAATGGTGAATGGCAGGGAACATGTGAGCTGCGTACTGTGAAGATGTTATATAGAGGCGGCTGTAGTAATGTGTGGTTATATACAGAGGACATTCACACCTACTGCTGTGAGCATATATATTAATATTATAGTGTACAGATACAGCCATAGTTAGGCGTGTGCCTATATATACAAATACAGCCATGGTTACGCGTATGCCTGTATACAGTGTGTCCACCCATATCCTGTCCACAGCCATTAACTTGAGAATGGCGGCAGCTATAGGCATAGAAGTGGTGTCTAGATATAGTAAAGTAGCCATGCGCTACACAATGAAACCACCTATAGCGCCACCTGGTGGAAAACAACGGAGTTAGCATTTTTATCTCGAAAACTGAACGAGATACAGAAAAAAAGTGAATTAAAAAATTGTAGGGCATCATCAATTCAATACGAATCTACACCTTGCATACAGAAATGCTATGATATGAAACCCATGACACCCCCAAAACATTGAATGCTGGTCATGCATATGGCGCTCATTTAACTTTGATGCTCAAAGTGGCCCCCGTCAGCTGCAATGCACATCTGGCCTCTGCACAGCATACTGTATCTTGCTGCACGTTGTGCAATATGGTAGGTGACACGTTTGCACAAGCATCTGTGATACATCGTCGTAGGTCCTGCAATGCTGGTGGAGGGGTCGCATACACCTGCTGTTTGATGTGACCTCACAGAAAAAAGTCCAATAGGGTCAGGTCAGGTGAGTGTGGAGGCCACTCCACGCAACCACCATACCAAATGACCTGTAGGAAGGTCTCCATGAGGTATCTCTTCACGTCCGCAGCCTTGTGAGTTTTACACGTTCTAATCATAGCATTTCTGTATGCAAGGTCTCGATTCGTATTGAATTGATGATGCCCTACAACTTTGTAATTCACTTTTTTTCCTCTCTCTCGTTCCGTTCGAGATAAAAATGCTAGCTCCGTTGTTTTCCACCAGGTGGCGCTATAGGTGGTTTCATTGCATAGCGCATGGCTACTTTACTATACCTAGACACCACTTCTATGCCTATAGCTGCCGCCGTTCTCAAGCTAATGGCGGTGGACAGGATATGGGTGGACACACTGTACACACATACAGCCATGAGTTTGCTGTGCTTTTTGTATTGGTATCCGCTGCTGAACCCAGATCCATTAGATGGCTGAGAACATTCATTTTTCAAATAGGTTTAATATTACTACTACTAAATTACTTGGGCACCGCAGATCTGTATTATTTTGGTAGTGTAGATTAGTATTCTATGGTTTGTATTATTTGGTTTATAATACTTAGGCACTGTAAACTGATTATTTGGGCATTCTGTGTAGGCATTTGTATTGCTGGTATTAGATGGACCCTGTGCATCAGTATTATTTGGTGTATAATATTTGGGCACTGTACAATGGTATTATTCAGTTGGCAGTATGTAGGCACAGACTATATTTTGGTATTATTTGGGAACTGTATATTTGGTTGGTGTTGAGCACTGTTTATCAGTATATGGTTATATGGACACTGCAGGTCAGTTTCAATTTGTTACCATTATTTTGGCACAATAATTGTCATTGTCGCTATGTTTTTCAATAATCCCTTTGTAGCGTATACAGACCCATTACAATATGATGCGCGTACTTTATACATATTTTCACACAACCCCCCCCACACACACGTATAACTTTTGCCATGTTATTTCCGTTTGCTTTATTTCCAGATTTCCTTTCCTTAAGGGTACCGTCACACTAAGCGACGCAACCAGCGATCCCACCAGCAATCTGACCTGGCAGGGAGCGCTGGAGCGTCGCTACATGGTCGCTGGTGAGCGGTCAATTAGGCAGATCTCCACAGCGATCAGAGATCAGCCGCCAGCGACCTGAGTAACGACGCTGTGCTTCGGAACCATGGTAGATAAAAGAGAGTAGTAGAATCGGGTATCCAAGCCGCGCCAATGACTGAGCCAGTCAAAGGTTGCAGAACAAAACTATAACCAGGCTGGAACCTTTGACTGGCTCAGTCATTGGCGCGGCTTGGATACCCGATTCTACTACTCTCTTATCTGCCAAACCCGGGGACCGCTGCCGTGACTGTGGAGTTACATACATGCTATTATAGGCGTTGTGACTGTCACAACCCCTATAGGTGAGTACCACTACCCCTCTTGACACCCCCCAATCTACCGGGGTAAGACCCTATTGCGCTTCTTTTTCCACAGTTTTTTCTATTGTCGGAACCATGGTACACATCGGGTTACTAAGCAAAGCGCTTTGCTTGGATAGCCGATACGTACCTTGGTTACTAGCGTCCGCAGCTGCCAGAAGCCGGCCGGCTCCCTGCACACGTAACCATGGTACACATCGGGTTACTAAGCAAAGCGCCTTGTTTGGATACCCGATATGTACCTTGGTTACCAGCTTACCGCAGGCTGCCAGAAGCCGGCTCCCTGCACATTCATATTGTTCTTCACAGCTGGAGAGCAACGACTAAAAAATGGTCCAGGACATTCAGCAACGACCGGCGACCTCACAGCAGGGGCCAGATCGTTGCTGGATGTCGCACACAGCGACATCGCTAGCAAGATCGCTGTTGCGTCACAAAAACCATGACTCAGCAGCGATATTGCTTAGTGAGACGTGACCTTTATGCTTCATGTTGCAATAATGTGTCTTTGAAGCCTGATGACATTCCATTGTACGCAATTTTAGAATACTACCTTGTGTCCATTGTTCTGCAGGGGGCAGCATTTGTATGGCAATTAGTTGCATTAGTTAGTATTTCATAGGTTCAATGGTCCATTTGAAACAATTGTTTGTTTGTTTTTTTTAATAAGAGGGACTGGGAGCCCTTGACACAGTAGTGCACAGATAATGCTCACAGATTTCGTCTCCCCAGTGGGTGAGCTGTCATTGTGTGCAGAGTGGTGTACTCCGGACCCTTGATTACTTTTTCCTTCTGCTCTTGGCATGCAAGTTTTAGGCTGTGCACGTATGCATTTTTCATGCGTTTCCGCAGCATTTTAAACTGCAGCGTAACCGCATGCATTCTGCGTCCCCAACAGAGACTATGAGAATTTTTGCAAAATCCATGCACATGTTTCATTTTAGAACGCAGCGTTTTGGATGCTGAAAAATTTTGCCAAATTGCTGCGTTCTAAAAATCAACATGTCACTCCTTTTGTGCATTTTGGATGCTTTTCCCACTCTGTCTATTGTGTTGATTTTCTGGTCCTGAGGAAGAGGTCTCTGTACCTTGAAACGCGTAGACCTATGGAATAAAGTGATTAATCTATCAACATCTCTACATCTTATTTGGCGGATTGCACGGGTTTAACCCCTTTTTCTCCTCTTACACTGAAGGCCCACTGTCTATGGCAGAGCAAACATCCAGCACGCAAAAATTCTGCATCCATTCTGCAATCCAAAACGCAGATTTTTCGGCTGCATTTTGAAACGCACATGCGGTGACTTAAACACTGTGGAATATTTGTCACGGCAGAACGCAACGTGCGCACAAAGCCTTATAATCACACATTTTATTTTTAAAGTTTCTGGGCTTTGTGGCCATCACTTTTGTATTATAAGGCCCTGTATGCAATTACTTGAGTCTGAAAGATTAGCGCACCAATAACACCGAAAAACGCATGTGTTTTTACCGCGTTTTTTAAGCAGGTTGGTCCCTGCGTTTTCCTTTTTTTACCATATCTACAGCAAAAAACGCAGGTACCTGCAGAAAAGTGACAAGAACATTCTATTTCTCAAGAAATTCTGCAGAAAGCATGTACTTATGAAAAAAACGCAGTGCGCGCACAGCTAATTTTTTCTTCCATAGGTTTTGCTGCGGAATGTCTGCAGAAAGGTACAACCATTTTCTCAAGAAAATTCTGCAGCAATAACGCAAAAAAACGGGTATAAACGCAGTGTGCGCACAGGGCCTAAAGGCCCCTTTACACACAGACTTTCCAGCGATCTCGATCTGGCTGGGATCGCTGGAAAGTCTCTAACAGTCGCTGGTGAGCTGTCAAACAGGCAGACCTGGCCAACGACGCAGCAGTGATATGGACCTGCAGAACGACCTCGCTGGACAGGGAACGCTATAGCACACCTATGGGCTGGGTCGCTAACAATGTCGTTGTAACGGTGTCCAAACACACTGATGCATGCTGTGCAGCAGGAAACAAAGGATCAAAGAATGGTCCTGAATGACTTGTAGCGATCAGTGACCTCACAGCGGGGGCCAGGTCGCTGATGCGTGTCACACACTGCAATGTCGCTGGGGAGGTCGCTATTACGTCACAAAACCAGTGACGTTACAGCGATATCACTAGCAATGTTGCAGTGTGTAAAGGGGCCTTTAAGCTGGGTTCACACATAGCATAGCGACAGCGACGTCGCTGTTACGTCACCATTTTCTGTGACGCAACAGCGACCTAGCAAGTCGCTGTTATGATCGCTGCTTAGCTGTCAAACACAGCAGATGCAGCAGCGATCATAACACGCGTCGCTGTGGAAGCCATGCTGCACTTGGTAACTAAGGTAAATATTGGGTAACCATTACCCGATATTTACCTTGGTTACCAGCGCACACGCTTTTCACTGGCTCCCTGCACTCCTAGCCAGGGTACACATTGGGTTAATTACCCGATGTGTACTCCGGCTACGTGTGCAGGGAGCCAGCGCTAAGCGGTGTGCTCTCACACTGCCAGTGCCGGCTCCCTGCTCACGTAGCTGGAGTACACATCGAGTAATTAACCCGATGTGTACTCCGGCTACATGTGCAGGAGTACGATCAGTGAATGGTCTCATTTTCTGATTAATAAGGCTGTTTTCACACTACGTTTTTTTAACATCCATCATGAACGTTTTAACGCAAAAACGGATCCAGTGCAAATGCGTTTTCATTTCAATGCATTTGCAATGGACTCGCGTCAACATGCGTTCACCTGAGTTTGCGTGAGTTATAGTGAGGATCCAGCGAGTTGCAGTTTTTTAACATTTTTCAAAAACGCTACTTGTAGCGTTTTTGAGCTGCGTCCAAATACTGCAAATTGCTGGATCCTGACTAAACAGCATGCAAACGCATGTGAACGCTGGCATGCTGATAGACAGGATCCTGCTTGCTCTACTGAGCATGCACAGAAACCAGCCTTGGGTGATCAGTCTCTCTCTCCCCCTCCCTCTCTGTCTCTCTCCGCCTCCCTCTCACCCTCGCGTATGTATATGTATATATATATATATATATATATATATATATATATATATATATATATATATATATATATATATATATATATATATATATATATATATATATATATATATATATATATATATATATATATATATATATATATATATATATATATATATATATATATATATATATATATATATATATATATATATATGGGGGAGAGTGTGAGAGACAGAGAGGGAGGGGGCGAGGGAAGGACTGATCACCCAAGGCTGGTTTCTGTGCATGCTGTGCATATATATTACACACACACACACACGTTATGTATGTGTTATTGCATATTTAATGTCTATATGATGTATTTCCTGTACATATAGTATTGTTATCTGTATTACATATTTGATGCCTCCATTGGGTATTTGTTGTCTGTATTGAGTATCTAATGTCTAAGTTGTGTATTTGATGTCTGTATTGTGCATTTGTATGTATTGTTTTTTATGTCTGTATGCGTGGATCAGTTCTGTTGAAGGTCATGCTGTCAGCAATGTATTTTGCCATCAGGGACACCCCAGGCAGACAAGTTTTAATTGAGGTGCCAAACTAAAGCATACTGCCCATTGTCAGGAGCAGGATGTTTAGCGATGAGGCAGTTTGTATTGACAACATATAACTCTGATTCAGTGTTTCTCCTTCATGGAAGCCACATTAATGCATGGAAGAAAGGCCTGGCAATCTACTTTCGCATTATGCCAAGAAAACCTGATGGAGAATACAACTAAAAGAATACGATATAGTGCTGAAGATGCTCCCCTAGGTCAGAAGGCACTCAACCGCTACTGGGAAAGAGCTGATGGTCCACCCGAGTATGATCAAGTCTCATGACGCGCAAGGATAAAAAATGCAAGGATATCTTGATGCCGATATCACTTGGTCGAAAGGGAAGATCAAAAGCTACAAAGACGTCATAAAGTTTGGAACTTGAAATGTACCAACCAAGGCAAACTCTACATCGTCACAGCGGAAATGGACAGAACAGGACGCAACTAAAAGCCCTGTCACACACAGAGATAAATCTGCGGCAGATCTGTTGTTGCAGTGAAATTGAGGACAATCAGTGCCAGGTTTGTGGCTGTGTACAACTGGAATAATATGTCCATGATTTCACTGCAACCACAGATCTGCCAAAGATTCATCTCTGTGTGTGACGGGGCCTTTACTTGGAGTTAGCGATCCACAATGGACACTAACTGGACATTTCTTATCAAATGAATATTGGGTCTACTAATCTGGAAGTGATAACTGAGGAAGACACACTGTCACTAATTCTCAACTGTAAATTTGCCGGCACTGTCCTGAAGTACAATGCAGTTAGTGGTAGAGTCTTCTCGATATAACTACAAGGAGCGCCAATTCATGACACAGTTATACAGTCTACGCACCAGCAACAGATGCTGAGAAGAAAGACGTTGAACTATTCTAAAATCACGTTAAAGATGAAACTGACAATAAGCCAAAACAAGACTCCTTATCATGGGAGACTTTAATGCCAAAGTGGGACACTGCAATCATGGAAATGTTGCTGGAAACCTCAGTCCTGGTGAACGAAAGGAGTCTGGATTTTTTGGAAATCAAACTGTCCACCATGAACACCTTCTTCCAAAATCACAAACGGAAACTTTACAAATTGATGTCACCAAATGGGGTGTATAAGAATCAGATAGACTAGACGGGTTTGACAAAGATGGAGGCCTTCACACAGATGCACACAGAGGTCTGCACACAGATGAAACAAAAGCTTGGAGGAATTATGGACATATATAAAAGACTAATTACTGAAGAAACCAGGAAGAGAAACAAGAAGCAGAATAGACCTCACAGACATGGTTAACAGAAGAAACCCTAAAGATCATTGAAGACAGACAAATGGCAAAAGCAAAAAGTAACAATAAGGATGAAGACAAGATCAGAAAAAGACTAAGGGGTACTTCACACACAGCGAGATCGCTGCTGAGTCACGGTTTTTGTGACGTAGCAGTGACCTCATTAGCGATCTCGTTGTGTGTGACACTGAGCAGTGATCTGGCCCCTGCTGTGAGATCGCTGCTCGTTACACACAGCCCTGGTTCTTTTTTTTATTGTTGCTCTCCCGCTGATAAGCACACATCGCTGTGTGTGACAGCGAGAGAGCAACAAGCTGAATGTGCAGAGAGCAGGAGCCGGCATCTGACAGCCTGCGGTAAGCTGTAACCAAGGTAAACATCGGGTAACCAAGGTGGTTACCCGATATTTACCTTCGTTACCAGCCTCCGCAGCTCTCACGCTGCCAGGGCCGGCTCCTGCTCCCTGCACACGCTAAGTTAAGCGGTGTGAGCTGGTAACTAAGGTAAACATCGGGTAACCATACCCGATGTTTACCTTAGTTACCAGTGTCCGCAGCTTCCAGACGCCGGCTCCGTGCAAGCGCAGCGTCGCTTGCACGTCGCTGCTAGCTGGGGGCTGGTCGCTGGTGAGATCTGCCTGTTTGACAGCTCACCAGCGACCATGTAGCGACGCAGCAGCGATCCTGACCAGGTCAGATCGCTGGTGGGATCGCTGCTGCGTCGCTAAAGTGTGACGGTACCCTAAAGGGAGCCAATCGAGCAGACAAAGAACTTTATTACCAAAAGATATGTACAGAGATAGAGAATGAACATCTAAAAAGAGAAGACAAAAAAGGCATACCAAGAAATCAAAGAGATGAGACAAAAGTTTCAAACAAGGGTGGGAATGGTGAAAGACGCCAATGGGAACTCACTGAGCCAAAACACAGCAAGGAAAGATGGAAGAATACATGAAGTACCTCTCTACAAGAACGACTCAGTGATACGGGAAGAAACGGATACTGGAAATGATAGTCTTTTTAGACGTACGATTCGCTAAGTGCTGCAATAAAACAGTCTAAAAACAAAAAACACCTTTATGTGACAATTTTCCAAAATAGCTAATAAAAAAAAAGTCTTCTGAAGCAGAAGTTGATGTGATCACACACCTGTGTCAACTGATATGGACGACTGGTTAATGGCCCAAGGACTAAACAAGATCAGTGTTTATTCCTATTCCGAAAAAGGGAGATGCTACCAACTGTGGAAATTATTGGACTATTGCGCTCATACCTCAGCCAACAAAATTCTACTGAAGACTGTTACAACCTTATTTCACAAAGAGCTGCTGGAGGATTCAGAAAAGGCAGAGAAAGAAGAGTTGTAATTGCTAACATTAGATGGATGATGGAAAAAGACAAAGAATACAACGAGGAGATATATTCTTACTTCATCTACTACAGCAAAGCCTTTGACTGTGTTGATCACCAGAAACTTTGGAACACCATGTAGGATATGGGTGTGCCGAACCATCTGATCAGCCTCATCAGGAACCTTAATATCGACCAAGAAGTAACAGTCCGAACGAAGCACGGTGACATGGCAGGGTTCAATGTAGAGCGAGGTGTCAGACAAGGCGGCATCCTGTTACCAATTTATATGTAAACGGTATTTTCAGGAAGGCTGGATTGCCGAAGAAGAAGGAATCCAAATTTCTAGACGAATCATCAACAATCTTAAATACACAGATGATACAACATTGATAGCAACAAGCATAGCTGGAATGAAGGATCACTAGAGATAAGCGGACCCGTGGAAGTTCGATTAGGTGGGGTCAGCCTAACGTTAAGATCGGTTTTGGATCTAAACTTAACCTGAATCCCAATGAAACGCACTAATTGGGCAGTTCGGGTCTGTGCCCACATGCAGACAGCCATAAACTTCACTTCTGGGGGCAGGTAGGGTTTTTTTTTTTATTGCACACTACATCCGATCATGCTGTTACCCCCAGTATGAGCCGTTCTAACGCTACAAGCGGCATGCACTGGGCCGAGCATGAGTGATTCTCGATTGAGTGGAGTTCATACGTAAAACTACTTTTTTTTTTTTTTTAATAAAAACAAAAAAATTAAGTCTGTTTGGTACGAACATTGAACCTCGGGCTTCGCGTTCGCTCATCCCTAGGTATTGCGGAGTGTCAAGGTGGAAAGCTCAAACATGGGACTCTAATAAGGCTATGTTCACACACTGCATCTTTTCTTAACCAAAAAGATGCAACGTTTTTGCCACCCAAAACGCACCCGCAGCAAAAAAAAAAAAAAAAAAAAAAAAAAAAAAAAAAAAAAAAAAAAAAATGCATTTTTTATGCGTTTTTACTGCATTTTGCCCAATGCGTTTTTTTCAGTCAAATCTATTGACTGGAAGGACTCAAAAACGCTGGCAAAACTGCAGCCAAAAAAAAGATACAGTGTGGACAGCAAAATAGAAATCTCATAGCCTTTGCTGGGAGAAGGAAATTCATGCATTTAGGTGCATCTTGGTGACCTCAAAAATGCACCAAACATAGTAAAAGATGCCCTGTGTGAACATAACCTTAGGCCGGTTTCACACATCCGGCTTTTTGCCGGATCCGGCGCTCTCCCGTACAGACAATACAGTACAGTGACAGCGCTGTAACTTCCGGGTCACATGCGCCGGTCACATGACAGCACGTGACCGGCGCTTGTTGCGCTGTCACTGTACTGTAGTTACTGTATGGGAGAGCGCCGGATCCGGCAAACCGGCAAAAAGCCGGATGTGTGAAACCGGCCTTAGTCAATACAAAAGATGACAAAAGGTATTGACTACTGCCAGGTACGACTGGGACACATTTGAGTTGGGACAGCGCTGAACTGGAAATTGTAAAGGACTTCAACCTACTCAGATCAAAGATGCAGTGATGACCGCAGAAGTCAAAAGGAGAATAGCTATGGGCGAATCAATAAATTAAGTCACTGGATAAGGTCCTCAAATCAAGTACCATTCCACTGGTAGCAAAGACACGGCTCGTTTGTACATAGTGTTTTCTTTTCTGTATTAACATATGGATGCAAAACCTGGACAATAAAGAAATAAGGCAGAAGATGTGCAGGGTTAGTTTTGGACCACACAGTATTTTCAATTTAGCCCAGAAATTTTTACCTTGGTCTCATCGGACCAGAGCACCATCTTCCACTTGCTAGCTGTGTTCACTGCATGGCTTTTTGCATAAGGACTTCTTAAGGCTTGCTTTCAAAAATGTCTTTCTTCTTGCCTCTCTTCCATAAATGCCAATTCTGGGGAGTACATGACCAACAGTTGTCTTGTGGACAGATTCTCCCACCTAAGCTGTGGATGTCTGCAGCTCCTCCAGAGTGACCATGAGCCTCTTGTCTGCTTAGTGCTCTCCTTGGTTGGGATGTCAGTTTAGGTGGACAGCCATGTCTTGGCAGGTTTGCAGTTGTGGCATACTCCTTCCATTTTTGGATCATGGATTGAACAGTGCTCCATAAGCTGTTCAGAGTTTGGGCTTTTTAATATATATAACCTAACCCTGCTTTACGCTTCTCCACTACTTTTTTGCCTGACCTTTCCAGTGTGTTCCTTGGTTTTCGTATTGCTGTTTGATTCCTACTACTCTCAAACAAACCTCTGAGACCTTCACAGAACAGCTGTAGCTATACTGAGAATAAAATTACACAGGTTGGCTTCTGAAGGTATTGACCACTCAGGATTTTAATTTTGGGGTATCAAACTACAGGGGGCTGAATGCAAATGAACGTCATATTTTAAGATTTATATTTTTAAAATATTTAAAAAAAAAAAAAAAAAAAAAAGAGCATGTATCTGGTCCTTTACACTTCACAAATACTTGCTACCTTGTATTGGCATATCACATGAAATCACTAAAAAGTACATTCAAGTTTGTGGGTGTAATAAGAAAAAAATAATGCATAAACGTATGAGTACATTGACCCCTTCTCCATAATTATAGACCCTTCTAATTTAGTAATAAGACTTGTGTACGTTTAATGCATAGAAAGCTGCCTGTAAAGTTAAGTTCACACATCAGTTTTTTTCTGTCTGGCTGAATCCGGCACAAAAACCTATGCAACGGATGCGGCGAAAAAAACGGATGCAATGCATACGTTTTTCCATGCGGCCTGTCCGTTTTTTGCCAGATCCGGTTTGATACTGAGCATGCACAGTTCAAAAAACCGCATCTGGCGGACTGATGCGGTTTTTTGCCGCAGGAAGCCACGTGCGGCGTCCATAGGTTTGCATTGTAAATGGCGCTGTATTGCGCCGGATCCGGCACGATGCGTTTTGTTCGCCGCAGCAAAAAAACACAGCATGCAATGTTTTTTCCGGCCGCCGCACCGGCTAAATATGCCGCATACGGCAAAAAATGGATGCAACGCAAGGCCATGCGGCACAAGCCAGTGCTAATGCAAGTCTATGGGGGAAAAACCGAATGCGGCAACAGCTGTTGACACATCCGGTTTTTCAGAAAAGCGCCGGATTGTGCCGCACAGCAAAAACCTGATGTGTGAACATACCCAAACCTAAAAGAAAAAATAAAATCAAATCAGATAATCCATAACAGCAAAAAAGAATCTGAAGCTGTGCCCAGAAATGTGCACAAATCCAGGCTGTTCGGAGCAGTTTGCTTCCATTAGTTTGCATGGTCTCTGCGATTTGGCACAATGCTATGACACACATTCAATAGTCAACAGCAGGGAGATTAAGAAACAACAAGGATGCAAAACAAACTGTTCCTGTTGTACACGCTGTACGCCGCCACATACACACATCGGCCCACGTGTTTCCACAACAAACTGGTTACCAGCTACACGGCTCCTGAAGCTCACGAATGAGGCCAATATAGCCTGTATACGGTGATATGTACCTATATGTTCTCACCGTATTATGGCTACAAGGCCGAGAACAACCAGAGCTAGCAGCTTCACAGAGGCCTACAAGGCTTAGCTCAGGTCACGAGACCCATGGTTGGACTAGAAATTCTAGACATAACACAGATGAGAAAATAGTACCTTAATACGGCTGTGTGAATTAGGCCAAACATGTATTATGCAAACTGCACAAACCACCTTCATTTACATTTTTTGCAAGTACAACGGGCAGAAAAGTATTGTAGTGGTGGCAGTTTGGAAGGAGAGGTCCCCTGATCGATTCTTTATAATGTCTGATTTACTAAAAAGTATGAGGGAGAAAGAAAAGGAGGGAGGAGGGAGAAAGAAGACTTGGTGATCTGACATGTCTGCATTCTTCCCCATTGCAAGGAACAGGAGATTTTGAGACTACAAATCATGAAGACCCTTAATTTAAAGGTTCTAGGGTAAAATCCCTCATCTATGACATCTTATGTCTGCAGCTGGCCTAAGATGAAAGTTCCCTTTAAAGATTGCTTTTAATCAGAAAATGACCTATGGTTTAACACTAGAACTACTGAGGTAGTCATTTTGACTACTTTGCACCATGTATTTCTATATAGGTGTCACGAGTCCAGTAGTTCTAGTGTTAAAGGGTTATTTTCAAAATTAGTGTGATTTTTTTTTTTAAAATTATGTACACATTTATGTGCTCCTTATGCGGATATTACTACCAAAGGATACCCTCTAGATCAGAGGTTCCCAACTCCAGTCCTCAAGGCACACCAACAGTGCATGTTTTCAGGATTTCCTTAGTATTGCACAGGTGATAATTTAATCACCTGCAAAGGTGCTGAATCCAACACCCATGCAATGCTAAAGAAATCCTGAAAACATGCACTGTTGGTGTGCCTTGAGGACTGGAGTTGGGAACCTCTGCTCTAGATGACATTGGAACAATCCGGTAGTTCCACAGCTCCCATCATGCACAGTGCAGCGTCTCCCAGCCAGCAAGACAACATAGCTCTGCTTTGCCTACAACACAGACATAGACGGTATCCCATTATTCAGTGCATTCTCTGCTCCTGAACAGGATCCTGCCTGACCGATTGTATCTTCTGCCACCTATATCAGTATAGCTACCTGTGTGGGTTTACATCACTGTTAGCTGGTTTGTAGCAGAGATCAATTCTCCTGCACTCTTCCACATCTGTGCTTGTATTTATTAGGCAGTATAAAAGAAAAAAAGAAGAGAACAACGGGGCGCCAAATCTAAGTGTAGATGTATGTAAACACAGATTGTATGATCATACGAATTTTACACTCACCGTGCAGATTTCTTCTGTTTTCGCTAGTATGATCCGTGTAGTGGATCAACTCTCTTATTAATCCTCCAGTATGCAGCACGAATCCTCGGGAAAAACAATGAGAGTACTGAACAGGTGCTCCCACGTGGGTAATGGAGTAAAGACAAAATCCCTTTCGGCGCTTCCGGAGGATAAATGGATTATCAGTGCAAGTTTGCAACAACTTCAAGAACAAGGGTTTATTAAGGGTTCAATAAAAAACGGACAATTACGGACAACGCGTTTCAGCTAACAAAAGCCTTCATCAGGTGTAGTTTATCCTCCGGAAGCGCCGAAAGGGATTTTGTCTTTACTCCATTTATTAGGCAGTGTAAAGTTGGACTGAGCTGTTTGTTGCCTACTCCTGAAAGATCAAATATGTGAAACTGCCGTTGATACATATGGCAGAAGATACTGCGTGCAAGTAGCAATGGGAGTTTCACTCACTGATTTGTAATTACAAGGGCAACTGTGGACGATTGCAGAAGAGTTTAGCTCTGCTCGTCGTTTGCTAACAATGATGTAAAACCAAAACAGGCAGCTAAAGTGATGTACATAGCAGAAAACAAAAATTTGTCAGGTGGAATACTGTGCAGGAGAAGAGTGTGCCCAAAAGCATAAGGTGAAAGTTATAGATCAATCTGCTTGATCATAGAGAGACCTGGGGCTAGTCAGAAGCACACAGGAGGAGGAAAGGATCTGCAGCACTGAGGAGAAAGAGGGTTCTCCTGGAAATCGAACTTTTTAACAATGTAATAGGACCTTTCATGAGCTGCAGACTCTTCCTTAAAAAGGAAATGGTGGGGGACTCGCTACGTGGACCACCACAGATACAATCTTCTAGACGTTTTTCCATAGCAGTTTTCCACAAAATAAATCTTCACATGACCATAAGCTCAAATACAGATAACAATGGAACAGAAGGGTTTAAGTCACTGCAACATACGTACATGTAACCCTGTGAGATGTAGAAATAACTCTTCTAAAACAATCCTGGTTTGCTGAAATCCGAGAAACAGCAGAAGTGCCCTCGGGACAGAGTGATATGTAATTATCTGTCACATGACTGCGAGTGGCACAGAGGATCCTATTTGTAAGCCGAAGTGGCGTTCTAGTAATGGCACAGCACAGGTCACACACAGCGACTACAAAACATGCACTGCAAGCCGGGACCATAACACATCCATCACAAGAAACCAAAGAGGTCTGCAATAGTCTAGATCACTGGTTCTCAAACTCCAGTCCTCACGACCCCCAACAGGTCATGTTTTCAGGATTTCCTTAATATAGCACAGGTGATGCCTTGATAATGATTCCTTCACCTGTTCAATAGTAAGGAAATCCAGATAACATGATTTGTTTATGGCCATGAGGACTGGAGTTTGGGAAAACCTGGTCTAGATCATTAGCTAATATAGAAGAAAAGTCACGCTGCTTTTATGCTTGTATTTCAGTGTATTACAACTGCAAGTCTGGGCACCGTGTATGGATGGAGTACCGAACCGTGTATGGATGGAGTACCGAACCGTGTATGGATGGAGTACCGAACCGTGTATGGATGGAGTACCGAACCGTGTATGGATGGAGTACCGAACCGTGTATGGATGGAGTACCGAACCGTGTATGGATGGAGTACCGAACCGTGTATGGATGGAGTACCGAACCGTGTATGGATGGAGTACCGAACCGTGTATGGATGGAGTACCGAACCGTGTATGGATGGAGTACCGAACCGTGTATGGATGGAGTACCGAACCGTGTATGGATGGAGTACCGAACCGTGTATGGATGGAGTACCGAACCGTGTATGGATGGAGTACCGAACCGTGTATGGATGGAGTACCGAACCGTGTATGGATGGAGTACCGAACCGTGTATGGATGGAGTACCGAACCGTGTATGGATGGAGTACCGAACCGTGTATGGATGGAGTACCGAACCGTGTATGGATGGAGTACTGAACCGTGTATGGATGGAGTACTGAACCGTGTACGGATGGAGTACCGAACTGTGTATGGATGGAGTACTGAACCGTGTATGGATGGAGTACTGAACCGTGTACGGATGGAGTACCGAACTGTGTATGGATGGAGTACTGAACCGTGTATGGATGGAGTACTGAACCCTCTTGTATAAGGTATCATTTCACCATTCACGTAATTCTCGTATAATAATGCAAAACTACAAAAGCCAAACCATGATCCACCAATATCCGACCTGATGCTTATGGACAACTTGTACTACAGGATATACATTTATGCCGCTATTCATACCAAGCAACAGTGAAACATTTCATTATCGTTGATCGGATTTTAGGGTGACGAGGGCAAGAGTGGGTGTAGTGGACATGTACGGGCCATGCACGTATATACCTCAATGCAACAGTAAATGGGAGACGAAACCTATCACGTCATTTTCGTTCTGCAGATGGCGCGATAAGGCCAATTTTTCTACCGGGCAGAATGATCATGGATTTCTTGTTTTATAGATTTGCAAAAATTTCCACATTTCTGTTGTTTACTGTCAAGATGGGGTGCAGCGTGTACATTAATGAGAAAAAAAAATGAACTTTTTTGAATTTACCAAATGGCTGCAATGAAACAATGAATGAAAAATGTAAAAGGAATCTGAATACTTTCCGTGCGTGTGTATATATCTATATATCGCAGAAAATGTCCTGCAGGATGTAGAATCCATTCTGAGCCCTGCCTCACAGACTGTTCTAGTTGTCCCTAGCAACCAGAGCTTAGCTTTCACTTTACCTCAGCAGCTTCGATGCTGAAGATTTTGAGTTGCCACCAACCAGTGGCTGTCCTCCCCAGCTCCCGCTGCCTAGTCCAGTTTGTGTCCACTGTATTTCATAGATTGGGCACAAAAAACAAATACAATACCAGGTTTCAAGAATTTTCCTTTAAATGCTAATTAAAAATACTGTATTTTTCGGACTATAAGACGCACTTTCCCCCCCAAATGCTGGGGGAAAGTGGGGGGTGCGTCTTATAGTCTGAATGTAGGGCTGCGGGGAATGAGGGTCATCGGTGGCACGAGCAGGCTGTGCAGCGCCTGCTGTGACCACAAGGGCCCGCTTATTTCATATGCATGCATCCTCCCGCCCATGATCTCTCAGCGCTGACAGGTGGGCAGGATGATGTGCGGGGGAGCCGGCCCACGTGATCACCCTGGCAACTACAGCCTGGAGTGATCATGTTCGTCTATATTCACTGCCCACCATGCATCATGATCAGCGCGGTGGGCAGTGAATAAGTACAGCATACTCACCATTCCCTGCAGCGTTGCAATCTCCTCCTGTCTGCCGGCCAGCTGATGTGTGTGGAGAGCGCGCACAACGATGACTTCATCCCTGTGCGCACCCCTCTCCACACATTAGTGGGCAGGCAGACAGGAGGACATTGCGATGCTGCAGGGGAATGGTGACTGGCTCCACACAGGTCAGTGGTGCTGCTGCTGGCACTGACAGGAAGACGAGCAATGCTGCTGCAGTGAGGAAAGGTAGGTATAAACGTTTATTTTTTTTTTTGTGTCACAGGTTGCAGGCCATATACCAGGATGGGGGCACATACCAGGATGGGGGTATATAGCAGGATGAGGGACATATATACAAGGATGGGGATCATATACAAGGCAGGAGGATCATTACCAAGATAACAGTGGCAGCAGCAGATCTTCCCCCCATAACAGTGTGTCATGACCACATTTTTTTGCTTAAAATTTTATTTCCCCATTTTCCTCCTCTATAACTAGAGTGCATCTTATGGTCCGAAAAATACAGTAAGTCTTTAGCAGTTACGGCCAAAAGAAACTTTTTATAGGGCACATAAAAGTTAAAGCCAGCTCTATCCTGTCATACAGTAACACCTGACACCACTATGTTGCCCCACACAATATGATTGCTTGTCTACGAGGGGTTGTCATATCAGCCAGAAGCCTACTGGAAGGTGCCATCTTTGTGTTCCTATGAAGCCCTGGCAGGGTTTAATTGTAGACTGCTATACTTACAATGGAAGTATTGCAGTACAATAGCACATTTAGGTCCCCTATGGTGGCATAAAAAAAAAAAAAGGAAAAAAAGCAAGCAAATGTTTAATCCTTTAGCGACCAAACCAAATTTTTTTTATAAAAATATAAAATATTATAATATATATATATATATATATATATATATATATATATATATATATATATATAGATATAGAGAGAGATATAGATATAGAGAGAGAGAGGCAGAGCGAGAGCGAGAGCGAGAGATGGATGGATGGATGGATGGATGGATATAAATATCTATCTCTGTATTATTATTTTATTTTTTTTTTTTTTAAATGATGTTGCTTTTGGTGGCATTAAAGTTTTGAAAACTGCAACATTTACGCCTTAATTTTGATATTTTCACAAACGCAAAAAATGTCAACCTAAATTTACCTCTGACATAAAGCACAATGCGTCATGGATAAACAATCACTGAACCACTAGGATTCATTGAAGTGTTCAGCAGTAATCACCATGGGTAGTTACCTTGGTCAGATAGATATATATATATATATATATATATATATATATATATATATATATATATATATATATATATATATATATATATATATATATATATATATATATATATATATATATATATATATGAATCCTAGTGGTTCAGTGATTGTTTATCCATGACGCATTGTGCTTTATGTCAGATGTAAATTTAGGTTGACATTTTTTGCGTTTGTGAAAATATCAAAATTAAGGCGTAAATGTTGCAGTTTTCAAAACTTTAATGCCACCAAAAGCAATATAATTTTAAAAAAAAAAAAAATAATAATACAGAGATAGATGGATGGATATAAACATCTATCTCATATATATATATATATATATATATATATATATATATATATATATATATATATATATATATATATATATATATATATATATATATATATATATATATATATATATATATATATATATATATCTCTCTATCTTTAAAAGAAAAAAAACGCATTTCTCAAAAACTATGTACCTAGAAGAGGTTGGAAAAGTTGGATTTGTTAGGTTAGAAAAAAAACAAAAAAACAATACGACGTCTCAGAGGAGAGCTCATTTAGATCTATAAATACGTGTGGTCAATACAAAGGGCTGGCCCATGACTTATTCCTTCCAAAGACAATATAAGGAGCAGGGGGCACTGACTGCGAGTAGAAGAAAGGTGATTCCGGCAGCTAAATAGGAAAGGGTTCTTTACAGTTAGAGCAGACGTAGTAATGGCAGACACTAGAACAGCTTTTAAAAAAGGCTGGGCAATTTCCTCAGTACACACAACATTGTCCGTTATAGATCATGTAGTGACAAAACAGTGTAACGGTTGAACTTGATGGCCCTAGGTCTTTTTTTTTCAACCTATAGGTGCATCTCAAATTAGACTCATCAAAAAGTTAATTTATTTCAGTAATTCAATACATAAGGGGAAAAACATCATAGTGTCGTTACACACAGAGGGATCTATTTCTATATATTATATAGCGTCATTACACACAGAGGGCTCTATGTCAAGTGTTTATTTCCATTAATGTTGATGATTATGGCTTACAGCCAATGAAAACCCAAAACTTTATCTCAGAAAATTAGAATATTATATAAGACCAAATGAAAAAATGTTGGCGCCTACTGAAAAGTCTGTACAGTAAATGCCTCAATACTTGGTCGGGGCTCCTTTTACAGGAATTACTTCATCACTGCAGCGTGGCATAAAGGTGATCAGCCTGTGGCACTGCTGAGGTGTTATGGAAGCCCAGGTTGCTTTGATAACAGCCTTCAGCTCGTCTGCATTCTTGATCTGGTGTCTCATCTTCCTCTTGACAATACCACATAGATTCTCTATGTGGTTTAGGTCAGGTGAGTTTGCTGGCCAATCAAGCACAGGGAGTGGTTATTAAAGCAGGTATTGGTACTTTTGGCAGTGTGGACGGGTACCAAGTCCTGCTGGAAAATGAAATTTCCATCTCCAAAAAGCTTGTTGGCAGAGGAAAGCATGAAGTGCTCTAAAATGTCCTGATAGATGGCTGCGCTGACTTTAGTCTTGATAAAACACAGTGGACCTACACCAGCAGATGACATGGCTCCCCAAACCATCACTAATTGTGGAGACTTCACACTAGACCTCAAGCAGCTTGGATTGTGGCCTCTCCACTCTTCCTCCAGACTCTGGGACCGCGATTTCCAAATGAAATGCAAAATTTACTTTCATCTGAAAACAACTCCTTGGACCTCTGAGCAACAGTTCAGGTTTTTTCTCTTGGGCCCGGGTAAGACACTTCTGGCGTTGTCTATTGGTCATGAGTGGCTTGACACAAGGAATGCGGCACTTGTAGCCCATGTCCTGGATATGTCTGTGTGTGGTGGCTCTTGAAGCACTGACTCCAGCAGCAGTCCACTCCTTGTGAATCTCTCCCAAATTTTTGATTGGCCTTTTCTTAATCCTATCAAGGCTGCGGTTATCCCGGTTGCTTGTGCACCATTTTCTACCACACTTTTTTCCTTCCACACAACTTTCCATTAATATGCTTGCATACAACACTCTGAACAGCCAGCTTCTTTAGCAATGACCTTTTGTAGCTTACCTTCCTTGTGGAGTGTGTCAATGACTGCCTTCTGGATATCTGTCAAGTCAGCAGTCTTCCCCATGATTGTGTAGCCTACTGAATCTGACTAAGGGACCATTTTAAGCATTTAGGAAGCCTTGGCAGGTGTTTTGTGGTATTTCTAATTTTCTGAGATAATGACGTTTGTGTTTTCATTGGCTGTAAGCCATAATCATCAACATTAACAGAAATAAACACGTGAAATAGATCCCTCTGTGTGTAATGACTCTATATACCGTGTTTTTCCAAAAATAAGACACTGTCTTATTTTTTTTGCCCCCCAAAAAAAGCACTAGGGCTTATTTTTGGAGGAGGTCTTATTCTTGGAGAAACACGGTTGGGGGTAAGTTTACCCCCAAAAAAGCAGACCCCCCCCCCCCACTTCCCAGGAGACTTATACTCACCAGACCAGGACGTCTTCATGGTTCCAAGGTCCTCCTGTGATCTCCGGTCGGTGCTGCACGCCGTCCTACCCTGCTGCTAGCTGACACGCTGACACACACAGCAGATCACACACACAGATCGCAGATATACACAGCAGATCACAGGCACACAGCCGATTGCAGACACACACACACCTGATTGCATGAAACACACACACACACACACACACACACACACACACACACACACCACATCCAGCACTTACGGCAGCAGGGAATGAGAGCAAGTCACGTGCCCGGCCGCAGGTCCTGTTCGTTGCGCTCCACTGCACTGCACACTGCCTCTCAGGATTCTCCCAGCCAGAAGAAGAGATCGGTGTCGCTGGATGAGGCGAGTGTGTATGCAATCCAATGTGTGTGCGATCCGATGTTTGTGTGTGTGTGTGTGTGTGTGTGTGTGAGATCTGATTGTGTGTGTGTGTGAGCGCTGATGTGTGCGGGTGTGTGATCACTGCAGGTCCTGCCGCTCAGCTTCGGGTGGGTGTAATTGCCAGGTGCCGCTGTGTATAATGAAGTCTCCTGCAGTATCTGTAACTTTTTTAGCTGCACGGACACTTCATTATTGATCCGCGACTAGGGCTTATTTTCGGGGGAGGGCTTATATTTAAGCCTTTCTCCGAAAATGCTGAAAATCGCTGCTAGGGCTTATTTTTGGGGGAGGTCTTATTTTTGGAAAAACACGGTAATATATAGGAATAAATCCCTCTGCGTGTAATGACTATATAGGTGTTTCCCTTTTTGTATTGAATTACTGAAATAAATTAACTTTTTGATAATATTCTAACTTATTCAGATGCACTTGTATGTAACTTCAAAATTGCTGTCAGGAACAGATTTTAAGCCTTCAGGTGCTACATAGGAATTAATGCAAAAATCTTGTCTAAAATGTTACTTTAGCCGCTATTTTTTCACATTTGCAAGGGATAGAACCAAAAAAATGAACCCCACATTTTTTTTATCCAGTTTCTTTTGATCACGCTGATGCCCCACATGTGGTCAGAAACCTCTGTTTGGACTGATGTCAGGGCTTGGAAGGGAAAGGGCAGCATTCGGATTTTGGAACACAAAGTTGGCTCAAATCCACTGTGGCCACCATGTTGTATTTGCAGGTCCCTTAACGTACCTAAACAGCAGAAAACCCCAACAAGTGACCCCATTTTGGAAACTAGACCAATCAAGGAATTCATCTAGGGGTGTGTTCAGCATAGGTTCTTCACAGAACTTTTTAAAATGTGGATTTGAAAACAATTACTTTATCAGCTAAAATGTGGTTTTAGACTAAAATATGTACTTTACACACTGGATAATATGAGAAAATACAACCAGAATTTGATAGGCAAATTTTTCCTAAACGCGATGATGCCTTATATGTGGTCAATAACTGCTGTTTGTGTACATGGCAGGGCTCGGAAAGTAAAGAACGATTTTTGGAGCGTCTGAATAGATTGGGAATGTCATGTCACATTTGCAGAGCTCCAAATACACGAAAACTGCAGAAAGCCCCCAGAAGTCACCCTATTGTGGAAACTAGGACCCTCAAGAAACTTATCTAGGGGTATACTGAGCACCTTTATCCTACAGGGGATATACAACTCTAACACTTAGATGTGAAAAGAATATTTTTTTTCCACTAAAATAATGATTTAGCACCAACTTTATCATGTAACACAGGGGCTAATAGGAGAAAATTGATTCATAATTTGCTAGGCAAACCTCGGAAAGCAAAGAGCGTTATTTAAAGGGAACCAATCACCAGCATTTCCGCATATAAGCTAAAGCCAGTGCTATACTGGTGCTATCAGGCTGAGTCTATACATACCTGTAGTGGGCAGCTCAGATGGTTAGGTTTTGAAATCCAAGAAAGTGAAGTTTGTAAAATGAGCAGCTTCTTGAGCGACAGCTACACTGGAGCAGATCATATATTCATAGTTAGCCCCTCCCCCTGTTAGAATTAGCATAAGTATTATACAAACGACTCATTTTGTCTAGCAGGACCTGTGGTGAGGTCATACCCATGTGATCAGAAGGGGCGAGGCCTCAGCCACCAAAGCTGAATACCAGGTCACATGGGTATGACCTCACATGTATAGGTATGACCTATGCGAAAATCCTGGTGATTGGTTCCCTTTAATTCTTGGAATGCAAATGTTGACAAATTGCACCTCTCAATGAATTTGTCTATAGCTGCACTGACTATTTGCAGCATTCATGCATGCCATATTTTTTTTTTTTTTTAGATAATTGCACACACGCCAGCCTAGTGCCCTTATATTATGTCCAGGTTGTGACGCACCCCGTAGATTGTTAATCGGGCTCTCCCTGCTACAGTTATGCCTCTTATGGGGTTACTTACTACGGTTTAAGCACATTGAGAATTTGGAAGCGCAGATTTCACTGGATTTTACTTGGTGGAGTGGGAGCCATATCACAGATTGCCATTTTAAAACGGCGTTGAGGGAATAAGGTCCCTTAACGGACGCAGTTTTTTTATGCGTATCGGCAGTCGGTAAAGGGTTAAAAGTGTGCCTAAGAGAAAAAAAAAAAAAAACTACATGTTCACAAGTACAGCAATAATAAAAAAAAAAAAATGTTACGGGCCTTAAAATATATTTTTGTTTTTATAAATGCCGCAAAGTATATGGGAAGCCATACAAGCTAGGGATCGCCGTCACTGCTCGGACCTGCTGAATAAAAAGGTACCAAGTCACTGGATTCATTAGGAACAATCAAATTGAGCAATATTCGCAGCACCCTGCTTTTTTTTGTTCTCCTCACAACTCCGCAAACTAATTTTCCAGTTTTCAGTAAATTGAATGGAAAATAAAATAATTTCATCCAAACTAAAATGTTTTGGACCCATTCCAAGCAAAATACTGGTTAAAGAAGACAAGTTAGAAAGTGGCCTTAAAAGGGTCAAAGGGGTGTGCCCACTACTTCTAAACATTATATTGGGCACATTGTAATCCTTCAGAGGAGAAGGAACAGGGTTTCTATTGGGTTGAAGGAAAAGACAACATTGCAGCTGATCAGGGGCCGATGACGACCATCGCTGTAAGAGGAGGCCAGGAGTCTGGTGAGGGACCTCGGCCACAGAACGGAGGGATACGACAGTCTAGATGCAGAGTGTAGGGTTGTTTTTTGTTGTTAACTTTTGCGGTATGCAGAGTTAATTACCGTAATAAAAATGTTTAAAAAGTAATGGACAACTTCTTTGACATCGAACGTGCTCAAGACCTGTTTCAGTCAGGCTGTCTCCTGTACCAAAAAACTCATATCAAAAGCCAACTTTACGTGAATGGCTTCTCCTCCTTGGCAATGTTAGACATTCTGCCCCAGAAGCAATGCTGTGATGGGCTTGAGGCCTTGGATCTGCTGAGATCCATCAAAAATGTCTAAAGTTTGGACACAAGATAAGAAATTATTTCGGCATTATTTTAAGAGCAAAGTAAAAACTAAATTGTTTTTTAAAGGATGGTATATTAAAAAAAAACAAAGACAAAACAAAATTTTCAACTCATCGTGGCTCAGACTCTGCCATCAGGGGTTCAGCATCCACCTCACCTGGGGGTGTCCCAGAAGACTCACCATTCAGCTTTCATCCCAAAACCAATGGCTGGGACTGTACAACACTGCATACCCATGCATCACACCACACTAGTGCTCCCAATGTACAGACGTGAAGATCTCTGCTTCATCTTACCAGCATTCAATGGCCCTAATACGGAGAAAGTGAAAACTAAATTTGTGTCAAAAGTTTGCACTTTGTGTTTTATGTTTCTTATCAGATATATTTCTATGATTACTGAAGTACAATTATCAGCATTTCATACGTTTTTACAGTTTTATTTACAAATACATGAAGTTTATGTAAAGACTGAATATTTAGTGTTGTCCCTTATTACACAAGACTTCTGCCCTTCTCCGCAGCAGCTGGTTATCGGCTCCTGGGACAAATCCTGACAACATTTCCCCTAGTGACATGGGCTCCATCGTGCTGGATAAGCATCATCACCAAATTGTTCCTGGATCATTAGGAGAAGTTGCTAGTCTCATCAGTGCTTGGCGTTTCATAAAGTTTTGTTGCTTTTCATTTTCCTCCAACTTTTTGAGACTTGACCACAGGTTCTCAAATGGGACTGAGATGTAGGGAGTTTCTTGGCCATGGATCCAAAATGTCGATGTTTTGTTCAACAAGCCTCCCGAGATCATTCATGTGCGGGGGTTTTTCTACCATGGAGGGGTTCGCTCACAATTTTAGCCAAGAACACTACCATGAATAAAGAATGGGATCTAATCATCCTCTGAGAGTAACATCTCCTAATGATCCAGGAGCAATGTGGTTATGATGCTTATCCAGCATGATGGAGGCCATGTCACAAGTGAGAAAGTGCCTAACATTAACATTTTGGATCCATGGCCAGGAACCTTACCAGATCTCAGTCCTATTGAGAACTTGTGGTCAATCCTCAAAAAGCGGGAGGACAAACAGAAAATGTGCTAAACTCCAAACACTGATGATACAAGAATGTGCGGTCATCAGTCAAAATCTGTCCCAGAAGCCAATAGCCAGCTGCCGTGGAGAAGGTCAGAAGTCTTGTAGGCTACTTTCACACATCCGGTTTGAGCAGTGCGGCTCAATCCGGCTGTGAAACCTATGCAACGGATGCGGCGAAAACACCGCATCCTTTGCATAAGTTTTTACAGGCGGCCCGTCCGGTTTTTTCAGGTTGCGGCATGCTACTGAGCATGCGCAGTGGAAGAAACCGCATGCGGCGGCCGGATGAGTTTTTTTCCGCATCGCGCCGCATCCGGCGTCCATAGGCATGCATTGAAAAATGCGCCGCAGCGGCCGGATGCGGCGCGATGCGGTTTTTTTGCTGGAGCAAAAAACGTTGCAGGCAACGTTCCATCCGGCCGCGGCATCGACTAAATCTGCCGCATGCGGCAAAAACCGGACCGAACGCAAGCCCATGCGGCACAATACGGCAGTAATGTAAGTCTATGCAAAAAAAAACCGCAACCGGCGGCAAAAAAAAAACGGTTGCGGTTTTTCTGCAGAGCGCCGTATTGTGCCGCAGAGCAAAAACCGGATGTGTGAAAGTAGCCTTATAAGGGACAACACTGTAATTATTGAGTCTTTACATAAACTTCATGTATTTGTAAATAAAAGTGTAAAAACAAATGAAATGCTGATAATTGTACTTCAGTAACTACAGAAACATCTAAAAGATCTTAAAACTGAAGCAGCAAACTATGGGAAAAGCAAAATGTGTGCAAGTCTCGGAATTTTTGGCCACAACTTTACAGTTTGAGTCCCCCAAACACGTCAACCCCTGACAAATAAGGTTGGAGTAGGAAGAAGTGGGCAGGTGGAATTTAATCGCCCAATCCTTTTGTTTTTAGGATATATGAAGCCAGGGCCAGTGATGTCTCGTAGAAGTTTCATCCGCTCTCCCTGTGGAAAACTCATGAATGATCAGCTAAGCTGAGCGGCCATGAGTGTGTGAGAGTCGGGACAGACAGCGGTCTGCAGAACCGGCCATCTCACTGTATGGACAGGGTTAGTTACGGTGCCTGTAGGGTCTGTGTTCACCCAAGACAAGCCACCTGTGCCCTCATTGCTCCCTCGCCCTCGTTTGTCCTCTGACTGCTGTGTATAATACAAGCCCGTCACAAGCTGACCGGGCAATCAGTGCATGGGGAGCGGATTTCCATTACAGCAAGGAAAGAATGAGTATAAAGTGCAGATAACGAAACCACCAGATATGAGATATCCGCTACACGTATACAAAAGGTAAGAGGCCAAGGTGGAGCCCGAATACTCACTTTTAATACGGCTTTACCGGGCACCGCAGTGTGGGATGAAACCGCCATCACACCTCATATAAATCTCCCAACCTTACGCCCGTGTAACGTGTGCTGTGCCCCGGATGCATTCTATGATTCTCTGCGGCTTGTGTTAAACTAAGGGTGCACTTACACCAGGCACTTATCAAGGACGAGCACTCCTAGGAACTAACGTTTGATTTCCGATAATCTGGGTACACAGGCCGCCAATCAATCGCCCAAAAGAAGAACAAAATGCTTGTTCGTTGGGTGAAGTGATTTTTCAGCTTGCTTTAAAATAACCACTCTCTACAGTGCATTGTCATGTGTAAACAAAACATGCCGCTGAGAACATGATGTATTATGCGTGCGGAGTGCCTGGGTCACTGATCTATCTGGGCACGGGGGTGGTGCGGGTAACATGCGGTGGGCTGGCAAATTGAAAAGTGACTCTATATTCCCTATGTTTCAGGGTCTGTCTGGGAAGCAAGGACCAGCCGCGGTCTTCTGCCTCAAATGTGACAGATCCAGACATAAAAGTATTCATACCCAGTGCAATAAAAAAAAATAATACGGCACAGGTGGGAGGGGGGGGGGCTGTAGTGTACGGCACAGGTGGGAGGGGGGGGGGCTGTAGTGTACGGCACAGGTGGGAGGGGGGGGGGCTGTAGTGTACGGCACAGGTGGGAGGGGGGGGGGGCTGTAGTGTACGGCACAGGTGGGAGGGGGGGGGGCTGTAGTGTACGGCACAGGTGGGAGGGGGGGGGGCTGTAGTGTACGGCACAGGTGGGAGGGGGGGGGGCTGTAGTGTACGGCACAGGTGGGAGGGGGGGGGGCTGTAGTGTACGGCACAGGTGGGAGGGGGGGGGCTGTAGTGTACGGCACAGGTGGGAGGGGGGGGGCTGTAGTGTACGGCACAGGTGGGAGGGGGGGGGCTGTAGTGTACGGCACAGGTGGGAGGGGGGGGGCTGTAGTGTACGGCACAGGTGGGAGGGGGGGGGCTGTAGTGTACGGCACAGGTGGGAGGGGGGGGGCTGTAGTGTACGGCACAGGTGGGAGGGGGGGGGCTGTAGTGTACGGCACAGGTGGGAGGGGGGGGGCTGTAGTGTACGGCACAGGTGGGAGGGGGGGGCTGTAGTGTACGGCACAGGTGGGAGGGGGGGGGCTGTAGTGTACGGCACAGGTGGGAGGGGGGGCTGTAGTGTACGGCACAGGTGGGAGGGGGGGCTGTAGTGTACGGCACAGGTGGGAGGGGGGGCTGTAGTGTACGGCACAGGTGGGAGGGGGGGCTGTAGTGTACGGCACAGGTGGGAGGGGGGGCTGTAGTGTACGGCACAGGTGGGAGGGGGGGCTGTAGTGTACGGCACAGGTGGGAGGGGGGGGGCTGTAGTGTACGGCACAGGTGGGAGGGGGGGCTGTAGTGTACGGCACAGGTGGGAGGGGGGGCTGTAGTGTACGGCACAGGTGGGAGGGGGGGCTGTAGTGTACGGCACAGGTGGGAGGGGGGGGCTGTAGTGTACGGCACAGGTGGGAGGGGGGGCTGTAGTGTACGGCACAGGTGGGAGGGGGGGCTGTAGTGTACGGCACAGGTGGGAGGGGGGGCTGTAGTGTACGGCACAGGTGGGAGGGGGGGCTGTAGTGTACGGCACAGGTGGGAGGGGGGGCTGTAGTGTACGGCACAGGTGGGAGGGGGGGCTGTAGTGTACGGCACAGGTGGGAGGGGGGGCTGTAGTGTACGGCACAGGTGGGAGGGGGGGCTGTAGTGTACGGCACAGGTGGGAGGGGGGGCTGTAGTGTACGGCACAGGTGGGAGGGGGGGCTGTAGTGTACGGCACAGGTGGGAGGGGGGGCTGTAGTGTACGGCACAGGTGGGAGGGGGGGCTGTAGTGTACGGCACAGGTGGGAGGGGGGGCTGTAGTGTACGGCACAGGTGGGAGGGGGGGCTGTAGTGTACGGCACAGGTGGGAGGGGGGGCTGTAGTGTACGGCACAGGTGGGAGGGGGGGCTGTAGTGTACGGCACAGGTGGGAGGGGGCTGTAGTGTACGGCACAGGTGGGAGGGGGCTGTAGTGTACGGCACAGGTGGGAGGGGGCTGTAGTGTACGGCACAGGTGGGAGGGGGCTGTAGTGTACGGCACAGGTGGGAGGGGGCTGTAGTGTACGGCACAGGTGGGAGGGGGCTGTAGTGTACGGCACAGGTGGGAGGGGGCTGTAGTGTACGGCACAGGTGGGAGGGGGCTGTAGTGTACGGCACAGGTGGGGGGGCTGTAGTGTACGGCACAGGTGGGGGGGCTGTAGTGTACGGCACAGGTGGGGGGGGCTGTAGTGTACGGCACAGGTGGGGGGGCTGTAGTGTACGGCACAGGTGGGAGGGGGCTGTAGTGTACGGCACAGGTGGGAGGGGGCTGTAGTGTACGGCACAGGTGGGAGGGGGCTGTAGTGTACGGCACAGGTGGGGGGGGCTGTAGTGTACGGCACAGGTGGGGGGGGGCTGTAGTGTACGGCACAGGTGGGGGGGGGCTGTAGTGTACGGCACAGGTGGGGGGGGGCTGTAGTGTACGGCACAGGTGGGGGGGCTGTAGTGTACGGCACAGGTGGGTGGGGGGGCTGTAGTGTACGGCACAGGTGGGTGGGGGGCTGTAGTGTACGGCACAGGTGGGGGGGGGGCTGTAGTGTACGGCACAGGTGGGGGGGGGGCTGTAGTGTACGGCACAGGTGGGGGGGGGGGGCTGTAGTGTACGGCACAGGTGGGGGGGGGGGCTGTAGTGTACGGCACAGGTGGGGGGGGGGCTGTAGTGTACGGCACAGGTGGGAGGGGGGGCTGTAGTGTACGGCACAGGTGGGGGGGGCTGTAGTGTACGGCACAGGTGGGGGGGGCTGTAGTGTACGGCACAGGTGGGGGGGGCTGTAGTGTACGGCACAGGTGGGGGGGGGCTGTAGTGTACGGCACAGGTGGGGGGGGCTGTAGTGTACGGCACAGGTGGGGGGGGCTGTAGTGTACGGCACAGGTGGGGGGGGCTGTAGTGTACGGCACAGGTGGGGGGGCTGTAGTGTACGGCACAGGTGGGGGGGGCTGTAGTGTACGGCACAGGTGGGGGGGGCTGTAGTGTACGGCACAGGTGGGGGGGGCTGTAGTGTACGGCACAGGGGGGGGGGCTGTAGTGTACGGCACAGGTGGGGGGGGGGCTGTAGTGTACGGCACAGGTGGGGGGGGGGGGGCTGTAGTGTACGGCACAGGTGGGGGGGCTGTAGTGTACGGCACAGGTGGGGGGCTGTAGTGTACGGCACAGGTGGGGGGGCTGTAGTGTACGGCACAGGTGGGGGGGGGGCTGTAGTGTACGGCACAGGTGGGGGGGGGGCTGTAGTGTACGGCACAGGTGGGGGGGGGGCTGTAGTGTACGGCACAGGTGGGGGGGGGGCTGTAGTGTACGGCACAGGTGGGGGGGGGGCTGTAGTGTACGGCACAGGTGGGGGGGGGGGGGCTGTAGTGTACGGCACAGGTGGGGGGGGGGGGGGCTGTAGTGTACGGCACAGGTGGGGGGGGGGCTGTAGTGTACGGCACAGGTGGGGGGGGGGCTGTAGTGTACGGCACAGGTGGGGGGGGGGGGGGCTGTAGTGTACGGCACAGGTGGGGGGGGGCTGTAGTGTACGGCACAGGTGGGGGGGGGGGCTGTAGTGTACGGCACAGGTGGGGGGGGCTGTAGTGTACGGCACAGGTGGGGGGGGGGCTGTAGTGTACGGCACAGGTGAAGAGGCCTGTAGTTACGTGCAGGACTGTGGCCAGTGATCCCCGGCTGCGCAGCTCGCTTCTTACCTCCTCAGCGCTCTCCCCTGCGGCCTCCCATCCTCGCCGTCTCCTGTGGGGGATTCCGAGCTTCCCTCTCCCCCTCTCAGCATCCGCAGCTCGGGGGCCGAGGGGGAGAGAGAGCCGCAGCTGAGGCGAGCACCGTGCCCCCTCTCATCCTGCCCCCTCCTCCGAGCCGCAGGGCACGGCGGCCATGTAACCGATCTGCCCGGCACTTCCTCGCTTACAATCCGGGCATGTGCCGGAGAGAACGGAGGGGGAGCCGGGAAGGCTGCGCCCCCTCCCGCGGTGCAGCACTGGTGTCCCCGCTCCCGGGGGTTTCTGATATCGGATGTGGGAAGACACTGGATCCTACAGCCGCTCTGCAGCCGCTGTCAAAATAAGAGCCTCTCCCTGAAACTGCTTCCTGCTCCCCCCTCCTCCTCCTCCTGTCTCCTGAGCGGAGTCCTTCCCAGCCGCCAGCACACCTGGGACACGGCGAGAAGGGCGGCAGGGGAGGCTGAAGGGGGAAGGGGAGGCTGAAGGGGAGGCTGAAGGGGGAAGGGGAGGCTGAAGGGGGAAGGGGAGGCTGGAGAGGGAAGGGGAAGCTGGGGGGAGGCTGGAGAGGGAAGGGGAAGCTGGGGGGAGGCTGAAGGGGGAAGGGGAGGCTGGAGAGGCAAGGGGAAGGTGGGGGGAGGCTGAAGGGGGAAGGGGAGGCTGAAGGGGAAGGGGAGGCGGAAGGGGGAAGGGGAGGCGGAAGGGGGAAGGGGAGGCGGGGAAGGGGGAAGGGGAGGGGGAAGGGGAGGGGGAAGGGAAGAGGGGAGGCTGAAGGGGAAGGGGGAAGGGGAGGCTGAAGGGGGAAGGGGAGGCTGGAGAGGGAAGGGGAGGCTGGAGAGGGAAGGGGAGGCTGGAGAGGCAAGGGGAGGCTGGAGAGGCAAGGGGAAGCTGGGGTGAGGCTGGTGAGGGAAGGGGAGGCTGGAGAGGCAAGGGGAAGCTGGGGGGAGGCTGGAGAGGCAAGGGGAAGCTGGGGGGAGCCTGAAGGGGGAAGGGGAGGCTGAAGGGGGAAGGGGAGGCTGAAGGGGGAAGGGGAGGCTGGAGAGGGAAGGGGAGGTTGAGGGGGAAGAGGAAGCTGGGGGGAGGCTGAAGGGGGAAGGGGAGGCTGAAGGGGGAAGGGGAGGTTGAGGGGGAAGAGGAAGCTGGGGAGGCTGAAGTCGAGGCTGGAGAGGGGAGGTTGAGGGGGAAGAGGAAGCTGGGGGCAGGCTGAGGGTCAAAGGGAGGCTGAGGGGGAAGAGGGGGAAGAGGAGGCTGAGGGGGACAGCAGGTGAGGCTGAAAGGGAAAAGAAGGCTAAGGGGCGGCATGGGAGGTTGAGAGGGAAGAGAAGGCTAGAGGGGTGACGGGGGAGGCTGAGAGAGAAAAGATAGCAGAGGAGGCTGAGACAGAAGAGATGGCAGGGGAGGCCTAGAGGAGAGAGGAGGCCGAGAGGGAAGAGGAGGCTAGGATGAGGTGACAGGTAAGGCTGAGAGGGAAGAGGATGCTGGGAGGATGACAGGAGAGGCTGAGAGGGAAGAGGAGGCTAAGGGGGTGGATGACAGGGAGGCTGAGGGAAGAGGAGGCTGAGTGGAAGAGAATGTTAAGGGGGTGGTGACAGGTGAGACTGAGAGGGAAGAAGAGGCAGAGTGTTGCTACAGGGCAGGCTGAGAGGGAAGGTGAGGCTAATAGGGGTGTCAGGAGAGGCTGGTGGGAAGTGGAGGTTGAGAGGGACAACATGAGATCCTGGCAGGCAGAGGGGACTACCAGAAAGGCTGAAGGGTATAGGGGGAAACACGGGAGGCTGAAGGGTTAAGGAGGTGAAAAGGGGAGACTGAGGGGTAGAGAAAGTCTAGGGGAACAACAGGGGAGACTGAAGGAAAACGTAGGTTGAGGGGACTAGAGGGGAGGCTGAGGGGGGGGGATGACAATGTTGGAAGCAGAGGGAAATCACAGAATAGGCTGAAGGAGAGGCTAGGAGAGTTGAGCGGAAGAGAGGCTAGTGGAAAGAGGAGGCTGAGGAGGAAACAGAATGGCATAAAGAGGAAACAAAGGGAAGAGGAAGCTGAGTGGGGTTGACGGGAAGCTGAGGGGGACAAGAGAGGAAAACAAAGGCTCAGGGGAATGACAGGTGAGGCTGAGAGGTACAAAAGGAGGCTCACAGGGAACGGTAGATCGAGGGGATGACAGGGAAATCTGAGGGAGACTGCACATTAGGCTGAGTAGAAAAGGGTGTAAGTAGGAGGGGTACAATATGGATGTCTCAGGGGAGGCAGAGGGAGATGACAGGAAGCTGAGAAGACAGTGGAGGATGAGGGAATGAGAAGGAAATAAGGCTGAAAGGGATGATCATAGGGTGAGGGGGGAATGGATGGTGTAAAGAGGAAACAGAGTGAAGAGTAGGCTGAATGGGATGATGGGGCTCAGGTGAAAAAAGAGGCTCAGGGGGACATCAGGTGAGGCAGAGGGGAAGGGTAGGCTGAGGGGACGACAGGAGGTTTGGGGTAAAGAAGGATGACGGGGTTAAAGGGAAGGTTGAGAGGATGAATGGGAAAGCTGTGGGAAACTGCAGAGGAGACTGAGTGGAAAAAGAGTGGTGGAATGAGGAGGATGACGGGAGGCTGATGGGAAAGGCAGTATAGGGTAAGGGGAAAGAGAGGCTAGTGGGGAAGAGGAGGCTGAGGTGGAATATGAGGGGGCAACAGGGAAGACTAAAGCTGAAAAGGAGTCTGAGGGGGACAGCAGGTGAGGCTGAGAGGGAAAAAGGATGGTGAAAAGAGGAAACTGAGGGGGCTGAATGGAACGAGAGGGAGACAAGGAGTCTGAAGTGGAAGAAAAAGGAGGCTGAGAGGGATAACAAGAGGCTGAGGAGTACAACAAGGAATTTGAGGGTAAGCAGAAACTGTGGGAAATGACGGAGGGGCTGAGGGGGGAAAGAAGTTGATGGAAAGAGGAGGCTGAAGAAGACGAAATGGAGAGCTGAAGGGGAAAAAGAAGCTGAAGTAGATAACAAGAGAGGCTGAGGAAGAAGTTAGAGAGGGATGCCAGGAGAGGCTGAAGTAGAAAAGGAGGCCAATGGGAATAACAGCAGAGGCTGAGGAGGACCACAGGGGGGGGGGGACTGAGAGGGAACAGGAGGCTGAGCAGAACCAGAGAAGAAGCTGAAAGGGAACAACAGGAAATGGACAGCTGAGGGGGCTACCAGGGAGGAAAAGGCAGCTGAGGGGGGCGACATTGGGTAAGAAGAGATAAAGGGGAGGGAAGGCTAAGTTGTACAAGAGAGGATGTTGAGGGACATGGGGTGGAATGATGGGGGGAGGTCAAAAAGGAAGAGGAGGCTAAGGCGTATGACAGGAGAGTCTAAGGGGGAAGAGAAGCCGTAGGCAACAAGTGGAGGCGGGAGTGTAAGAAGAGGCTAAATGCAATGACAGTGGAGGCTGAAGGCGAAGAGAGACTGACGGGATTAGGAAGGATACGGGGGACGATCTGAGAGACTGAGGGGCAACAGGGGAGGATGAAAGGAATGATGAGAGGGAACAGGAGGCTATGGGGAAGACATGAGAGGCTGACTACAGGGAAGCTTAGGGGGTATCAGGTGAGGCTCATGGGGATAACAGATGGCTGAGGAGGGAGAAGAGGCGTAGTGGAACAGCATGGGAAGCTAAAGAGGATTAGATAAGAAATAAGAGGCTGAGGGAGACAATAGGAGGCTGAGGCGGAAGAAGAGGCAGGGGAGGACTACAGGAGAGGGTGAGTGGGAAAAAAGGCAGAGTTGGATGATGACAGGCTGCTGAGAAAAGGCAAATCATACAGTGGGGAAAAGAAGTATTTGACACGCTGCTGATTTTGCAAGTTTTCCCACCTACAAAAGGATGAAGAGGTCTGTAATTTCTATTGGAGGCACACTTCAACTGTGACAGGCAGAATAATAAATATTTACAGAATTTCACACTGTATGATCTTTAAATAATTAATTTGCTTTTTATTGCATGAAAAGAGTATTTGATCACCTACCAACCAGCAACAAATCTGGCTCTCTCAGACCTGCTAATTTTTCTTTAAGAAGCCCTCCTACTCTGCACTCATTACCTGTATTAATTGCACCTGTTTGAACTCATTACCTGTATAAAACACACCTGTCCACACACTCAATCATTCACACTCCAACCTCTCCACCATGGCTCCACCCATTCACAAAATTAAGAAAAAAGCTGTGCCTAAAAACACACCAAAACGCATGAGTTTTTTGGTGTGTTTTTTGCCAGAAGGTACAGGTTTAGTGCAGAAACATTCTGCAACGTGCTCACAAAGCCTTACTTGGTCTGGGGCTTGACTCGTTGGGTAAGGATGATTCTGGGAGCGGTCAGGAATCAGCTGAGAACTACACAGAAGGACCTGGTCAATGACCTGAAGTGAACTGAGACCACATTTTCAAATATTACAGTTCGTAGCGAGCTACTCTGTCACGGATTAAAATGCTGCAGGGTACGCAAGGTCCCCCTGTTCACGCCAGCACATGTCCAGGCCTGTTTGAAGTTTGCCAATGACAATCTGGATGATCCAGAGAAAACATGGGACAAGGTCATGTGGTCAGATGAGACCAAAATAGAATATTTTGGAATCAACTCCACTCACAGTGTCTGAAGGAAGAAGGATGAGTACAACCCCAAAAATGCTGTCCCAACCGTGAAGCATGAGGGTGGAAACATACTTTGGGGGTGCAGGATGACTGCACCGTATTGAAGGGAGGATGGATTGGGGTCATGTATCGTGGGATTTTAGCCAACAACCTCCTTCCCTCAGCAAGAACATTGAAGATGGGGCGTGGCTGGGTCTTCCAGCATAACAATGACCTGAAAAACACAACCAAGGAGTGGCTCCATAAGAAGCATTTCAAGGTCCTGGAGTGACCTAGCTAGTCTCCAGACCTGGACCCAATAGAAAATCTTTGGAGTGAGCTGAAACTCAAATGTTGCTCAGCGACAGCCCCGAAACCGTAGTCAACCCCACTAAAATCTAAAGAACACACAGCAAATACCAACAGATGGAGTGAACGAATAACTTACCTCCAGATGACTCAAGGAGAGGAACTGCAACTACAATGTCTCTCCAGATGAATCCAAGCCGACTGCTTGCACTGAAAATTTGTTAAGGGCATTAGACCTATCACCAGCAGAGACGAGAAGGGAATGAGAGTTTTTAAGGACACAAAGGGAAGTGCTGATGAAAACAGCTGACAGGGTGAGGAATTCCACAGGATCCTAAAGGGAAAGGGATAAATACAAAGCATAGGAGATACATTATATACCATATACACTGAAGATCAAAATTAGAGAACAATGTATGATCACGTGCTTATTTCAGAAATAATGTAATCTACACAGTGGGTGTCTAGAACAGGTCTGCTCTGAAAACGCCTTTGCGTTTCCTCCCGTGGATTTTGCCATCACGGAGAGGCTTGGTAGCTAGGGAAGTGGAATTCCTTAAAGCAATATTGAAGTGCTGGGATCTCGAATGCCGGAGGGGGATCTTTATCGGGGGATCTTGGCCCACTTTCTCCAATTTTCTCCAACCCGGAGTAGATCGCTTTTTGTGTTGGAGGAGGAGTGAAGACACAAGGTTTGCACAGATTCTACAAGGAACAGAACTGCCCCCTCTTTCATCTCTTTTATCCTCAGAGGTCGGGAGTCCTTCGGTTTGGTTGGAGTATCTCCAAATTAGGTCCTTCCTGAAGGAAGGTAGTAGACGTAGGATTTTTGCCGCCACCGCCACACAGTTTGAACAAGAAGGCATCTTCTTTCTCTGGTTTACTCCTTTTTGACTAAAGAAATAGATAACCGGGGTCTTAAATATACTGAGAAGTGGAATAAAGAGCTGGGGGCTATCTATCTCTGACGAGGACTGGCAAAAGGCCTTCATACTCACAAATTCTTCATCGCCTGTGCCGCCCAGGAGAAAAACTTCTTAGGCTAGTTTCACACTACGTCTTTTTAACATCCGCTGAAAACGTTTTTTTAGCGGAAGTACGGATCCTGCTTTTACAGCAAATAACGTATGCAAACGCATATGTTATTTTGCAGGATCCTGCACTGGATGTTTAGGGGCGGGCATTGGAGTCATGTGATCGGGAGTGAGGGGAACTAGACTGGGAGGAGGCTTCTGACAGCTGCAGACGCTGGTAACCAAGGTAAACATCGGCCTTGGATACCCGATATTAATCTTGGTTACGAGTGTCTGCAGCTGCTAGGAGCAGGGCTGCCTGCACGCGTAACCAACGTAAACATCGGGTAACTAAGAGAAGTGGTTACGCGATATTTACCTTGGTTACGAGTGTCCGCAGCTCTCAGGTGGGAGAGAGAAGAAGGGGGAAAGACAGAGATAGAGAGAGAGAGGGTGAGGGAGGGAGTAGAGAGATAGACAGATCACTGGAGACTGGTTCTGGGCATGCTCAGTACTTTCTGGGCATGCTCAGTACAAAAGCAGGATCCTGTCTATCAGCACGCCAGCGTTCACCTGCGTTTGCGTGCGTTATAGTCAGGATCCAGCAATTTGCAGTATTTGGACGGAGCTCAAAAACGCTACAAGTAGCGTTTTTGAAACATGTTAAAAAACTGCAAGTCACTGGATCCTCACTATAACGCACGCAAACGCAGGTGAACGCATGTTAACGCGAGTCCATTGCAAATGCATTGAAATGAAAACGCATTTGCACTGGATCCGCTTGTCCGCTAAAAAAACTTTAAGGACGGATGTTAAAAAGACGTAGTGTGAAACCAGCCTTACTCGATAGTACAAAGTATCCTGATACACTCCATACATTATTCCTAGAGGTCTCTGATAGGTGTTTGAGGTGGGGGAGGGAGAGAGGAACAATGCTGCACATCTGGTGGGACTTCCCTTTAATCTAGCCATTCAGGAAGTCCTTATTTGTAGCTCACAATAAATTTAGTGGGGAAAATTTGGTGGGCACTCCTCAGATGGCTTTACTTTCGATCCTTCCGGGATCATTCAAATCACAGAGAATGTGCCTGTTGAGATATTGTCTCATGGCAGCCCGCATGGTGATCCTGAGATATTAAAGATCCCCCAAGGTTCCATCCATGGGGAAATGGTTTATGGAAATGACCAACACTCACAAAATGGAGACACTTAGGCTCTGTGCGCACTGGGAAATGAAATTTCCTTGTGTAAATTCCGCATGCTCTCAAAGATTACCGCACCCGCGGTAAAAAACCGCGGGAAACTGCACCCGATAACCGCATGCGGTTTGCCGCGGTTTTACCGCGGTATTATTCGCGGTATTGCCGCGTGCGGGTTGGGATGTGCTTTATTGCATTCAATGCAATAAAGCACATTGAAGAAAAAAAAAAAAAAAGTCATTTAATTCTGAGATAGTAGATAGACAGAAGAATAGATAGAGGGATAGATAGAGGGATAGATAGACAGACAGATAGATAGAGGGATAGATAGAGGACAGATCGCTGCATTTCCCACGGTCGGCAGTGAGTTCACATTACCGGCCGTGGGAAATGACCGGTAATTACCTCTGCTGTCTGCTGCATTCAGCCTGTGTCTGTGACAGTCGCGGCTGGATGTCAGCAGTGCAGGACGCAGGAGCCGGAGCTGTGTGGATTACGCCGGAGCTTTGTTTGGGGGGGTTAATAAAATGGTGAACGAGGCTTGTTGGTTTTATTTAAAATAAAGGATTTTTCGGTGTCTGTGTTTTTTTCACTTTACTTACGGGTTGATCATGTCAGCTGTCACATAGACGCTGCCATGATCAAGCCTGGGGTTAATGGCGGTGGTCCCCCACCATCATTAACCCCTTGTATTACCTTGCCACCACTGCTACACGGTGGCAAGAAGAGCCGAGGACACTCCCGGTGCTGCCGCATAATGCATGCGACAGTGCCGGGGCAGCTGCGGCTGATATTCTCGGCTGCCGGAGGGGGAGTGAGGCGGGGGACATTACCCCTGCCCCTCTCCCTCCCCAGCCTGAGAATACCGGGCCGCCGCTGTGTGCTTACCTCGGCTGGACGGTGAATATGCGGCGGAGCCCACGTTCTTTTTTTTCTATATTTCCGTTTTCTTTCTATGTGTGTTCTATGTGTCTGTGTCTATGTGTTCTATGTCTGTGATGTCTGTGTGTGTGATGTGTGTTTGTGTTTACTCTCTGCACGGCTTCCTCTTCCTGTAATGACATCACTTCCCTGCAAAACCGCAAGCAAGTGATGTACATTACCGGAGGTAAACCGCGAAATACCGCAGGGAATAACGCAGGAAAACGCAGTGAACCGCACAGAATTTGCTGCCTGCGTTATTCCCTGCGGGATTTCATGATTAACATTGAGTCAATGGAGGGAAATCCCGCAGCGATGTGCGGAAAAGAAGTGACATGCACTTGTTTTTGCTGCGGGATTCCCGCAGCAAAACATGCAGCTGTCAAATTCCGCCCAGTGCGCACAGGATTTTTTTTCTCCATAGGATTTGCTGGTGATTCACTGCAGAGATGATATGAACATTTTCTGCAGCGAAACATGCAGCAAATCCGCGAAAAATCCGCGGCAAAATCCGGTAAGTGCGCACATAGCCTTACGGCAGAATTTAATGATTCACTAAAAAAGTTTTTAAAGATCTGGACCCCTTGGATCATATTTCTCGATTCCCGGTCATTTCAGACCATCCTTGGACGCTCGTAACTGGACTATATTGCACAAATTGCCTAGAGCATGCTCTCTCTCTTGAGCCCCAAACACTGGAGATACTGTCTCCCCCCCCTGCCCCCCCCCCATCCTCCTCCCTCTAGCATTTCTTCTTTTCTTCTGCTCTTGCTTTACATTCCTTATCTCTGTTATACTCTCTTATAGCACTGTTGGAGATTTTTTATGGTTTGGGTTACTGTACTGAGCTCTTTGATAGCTCAGATGTTGTTTACAATGTGTGATATTGCAGCCGTGAGGAGGTTCCCTCAGCTATATAATGCAGTACCTGTCTGTTCTTTATTTCTGTGAAACGTTTAACTTTACCCTTAATAAAAAGAGATTACACATAATTTAATCTGCATTGATCAACATTTGAAGGTTTTTTGTAAGGCTGATTTCACACTTGCGTTGAACGGCATTCCGTTGCAATCCGCCTCCTTGAGGAATTACGGTAACCGTTGCAGGAAACAGTTTATTCGGCATAGACTTCTCTTAGTTACGGATAGCAACGGATGGTCTTGCGTTGCATCCGCCCCGCGGCGCAGCAGTTTTTTCGCTGACCGTCAGTGACCGTCAGGCGGAGGGAACGCTGTCGGCGTGTGGATCACTAAGTGTGGATATATAAGTGTGCAAAAAATGAATTAGGCCACAAATCTAGATTATGCACTTATTCATTCATTCATTATCATCTCTACTCTCCAACATCTAATTATCGTGACTGCTCTCTTCAAAGGTATGTCTGCCAACTACTCATCTTTTCCATGAATTGCCTGTCTTTGTCTACCCTGCTTTCTGTGCAATTGGTATGTCTGTAACTGACCACTCCATAAACCCCCATTCTCACTTTTCTTTATGACCCCATGTTATCTCTGCCTATGCTATCCAACAGCTGGGTTCAGCTTTGATTTAAGTAATGGGCAGGACGATGGCTCAGTGGTTAGCACTGTAGTCTTGCAGCACTGGGGTCCTGGGTTCAATTCCCACCAAGGACACCATCTGCAATGAGTTTGTATGTTCTCCCCATGTTTGCGTGGGTTTCCTCCGGGTACTCTGGTTTCCTCCCACACTCCAAAAACATACAGTTAGGGACCTTAGATTGTGAGCCCCAATGGGGACAGTGTTGCCTATGTATGTAAAGTGCTATGGAATTAATAGCGCTATATAAATGAATAAATTATTATTATTATTAATTAAGAAAAGCACCAGCCCCTCCCTTCTATGATCCACCTCAGTGCCTTCCTAACACTATATATCTGTAGCACACTGTCGGGCTAGACACTGTCGGCGTGTGGATCTATAAGTGTGCAGAAAATGAATTAGGCCAGAATTGGGCCGGAAGGGACTGGAAGGTAACTGGATACATAGTCACAGTAAACAATGTTTGTGTGTGTTTTTACTTTCACTCCTATAATACTTCACTTTGTACTTTCACCTCTGAACCCTACACCCAGTTAGAGCTATTCATCACTCCCTCTATCCTCCCCACCCATCTCACCCTCTCCTCAGATCTGTTCCTCCACTTTACACCCAGTGTCTCCAGACACACACGGCCACCTCACGGCCTCTCCTGCTCCCACCTACTAACACTCTCTCTGCTTCTCCTCACTGCTGGGGATATCTCTCCAAATCCTGGTCCTCCGCACCACATCCCCATTGTCACATCTAACTGCCATCCACACTCTAACACTAATTTCTGCAACCCTTCTAACCTTATACCCATTCACCCAGCCCCGGCTCCCCCAGTCCCACTAACAGGAGCTCTATGGAATGCTCGCTCTGTCTGCAATAAACTTTCCTACATCCATGATCTTTTCATCACTAATAAACTTTCCTCGCCACTCGCCATGACAGAAACCTGGATCACCCCCTCTGACACTGCTTCTCCTGCTGCACTTTCTTATGGTGGTCTCCAACTCTACCCCCCCCCCCCCCGCCCCAGTAACAAGCATGGTGGAGGAGTTGGTTTGCTCCTGTCCAACCAATGCTCCTTTACACCAATTCCATTACCACCCTCGGTTACTCTCCCCTCTTTTGAGGTGCACTCCGTATGAATCTACTCCCCTTCCAACCTCCAACTGGCTGTCATTTATCGCCCCCCAGGGCCAGCCACTGCCTTTTTTGACCATTTCACCACCTTGCTCCTACATTTCCTTTCCACGGACATCCCCACCATCATCATGGGTGACTTTAACATCCCCCATTGACACTTCTCACTCATCTGTCTCTAAACTTCTAACACTCATTTCCTCCTTGGCCTCCTTCAATGGTCCTCTACAGCTACCCACAAAGATGGCCACACACTGGACCTCATCTTCACTCGTCTCTGTTCCCTATCTAACCTCTCTAACTCACCTCTCCCCCTGTCTGACCACAACCTACTCACATTCTCTTCCCTCTCTTCTCCAAGTGCACAACCCCCCCTCCACAAACTTTCACACCCCCGCAGAAATCTCAATCATCTTGACTCAGGGTACCGTCACACTTTAGCAACGCAGCAGCGATCCCACCAGCGATCTGACCTGGTCAGGATCGCTGCTGCGTGGCTACATGGTCGCTGGTGAGCTGTCAAACAGGCAGATCTCACCAGGGACCAGCCCCCAGCCAGCAGCGACGTGCAAGGCGTCGTTTACCACGTACTTAAACACATATACCACCCTCAGCACACATCTCACCACACATATGTGTGGTATGTTTACCTTAGTTACCAGTGCACACCGCTTAGCTTAGCGTGTGCAGGGAGCAGGAGCCGTCACTGGCAGCGTGAGAGCTGCAGAGACTGGTAACGAAGGTAAATATCGGGTAACCACCTTGGTTACCCGATGTTTACCTTGGTTACAGCTTACCGCAGGCTGTCAGACGCCGGCTCCTTCTCCCTGCACATTCAGGATTGTTGCTCTCTCGCTGTCACACACAGCGATGTGTGCTTATCAGCGGGAGAGCAACAATAAAAAAACGAACCAGGGCTGTGTGTAACGAGCAGCGATCTCACAGCAGGGGCCAGATCGCTGCTCAGTGTCACACACAGCGAGATCGCTAATGAGGTCACAAAAAACGTGACTCAGCAGCGATCTCGCTGTGTGTGAAGTATCCCTTACACTCACTTTCTCAGTCTCTTTTCCCTCTTGCAGACATTGCTCCTTCTCACGATGCAGATGCTGCTGCCACTTCATACAACACCATCTCTGCAGCTCTTGAATTAGCTGCCCCCTCACACACACACCAAAACCCGCACAATCAACAGGCAACCCTGGCACACGAGTCAGACTAAAGAATTGAGACAGGCTTCCAAAATTGCTGAGCGCAGATGGAAGAGGTCTCATTCCACTGAGCACTTCGTTACCTACAAACAAGCTCTCACCACTTTCAAGTCTGCACTCACTGCTGCAAAACAAACCTACTTCTCATCCCTCATATCCTCTCTATCTCACAACCCTAAACAAATATTCCACACTTTCAACTCTCTCCTCCGTCCCCCTGTACCAACTCCCTCTCCTCTCATCTCAGCTGAAGACTTTGCCTCTTTCTTCAAGCAGAAGATTGACAACATCAGAGCAAGCTTTGGCCCACAATCACCACAGCCACTCCTCACAACTACTCAGCCTTCTTCGTCCAAATCCAGCTTCTCCACCATGACAGAAGATAATCTTTCCACTCAACTCTCAAGATCACATCTCACAACCTGCCTGCTTGATCCACTCCCATCCCACCTCATCCCCAATCTCACCACAGTCTTCCTCCCAACCCCAAGCCATCTCTTCAACCTATCACTAACAACTGGTGTATTCCCTTCATGCTTTAAACATGCCTCAATCATACCCATCCTCAAAAAGCCCTCGCTTGACCCTTCCTCTGTGTCAAACTGTCGCCCCATATCACTTCTCCCCTATGCCTCAAAACTACTGGAACAGCATGTCCATCTTGAACTGTCCTCACACCTCTCCTCCTGCTCTCTCTTTGACCGCTTCCAATCTGGCTTCCGACCCCATCATTCCACTGAAACTACCCTGACCAAAGTCACTAACGACCTACTAACCGCAAAAGCCAAGCGACACCACTCTGTCCTCCTCTTCCTGGACCTGTCCTCTGCCTTTGACACAGTAGACCACTCTCTTCTACTACAAATTCTCTCGTCTCTGGGCATCACAGACTTGGCGCTATCTTGGATCTCCTCAAACTTAACCACTCGAACTTTCAACGTCTCCCACTCTCACACCACTTCCTCATCTCTCCCCCTATCTGTCGGTGTCCCCCAAGGTTCAGTTCTTGGACCTTTGCTGTTTTTCATTTACACCTTCGGCCTGGGACAGCTCATAGAGTTCCACGGCTTTCAATATCATCTCTATGCTGATGATATGCAGATCTACCTCTCTGGACCTGACATCACCTCCCTACTAACCAGAAGCCCACAATGTCTGTCTGCTATTTCATCCTTTTTCTCTGCTCGATACCTAAAACTGAACATGGACAAAACAGAATTCATTGTCTTTCCTCCTCCTCACTCAACCCCCCCACCTGACATATCCATCAATGTCAATGGCTGCTCACTTTCCCCAGTGCCACGTGCTCGCTGCCTGGGAGTACTCCAAGACTCTGATCTCTCTTTCAAGCCACACATTCAAGCCCTCTTTACCTCCTGCCGCCTCCAACTCAAAAATATTTCCCGAATCCGCACATTCCTTTGCCAAGAAGCTGCAAAAACCCTAGTACATGCCCTTATTATCTCCCACCTGGATTATTGCAACCTCCTGCTCTGTGGACTCCCTTCTAACAGTCTCGCACCCCTACAATCTATTCTAAACTATGCTGCCCGGCTAATCCACCTGTCCCCCGCTACTCCTCGACCTCTCCTCTCTGCCAATCCCTTCACTGACTTCCCATTGCCCAACGACTACAGTTCAAAACACTAACCATGACATACAAAGCCATCCACAACCTGTCTCCTCCCTACATCTACATCCGGTACTTACCTGCACGTAACCGTCGATCCTCACAAGATCTCCTTCTCTACTCCCCTCATCTCCTCTTCCCACCATCGCATCCAAGATTTCTCATGTGCCTCCCCCATATTCTGGAATGCTCTGCCTCAATACATCAGACTCTCGCCTACCTTCACAAACTTCAAAAGGAACCTGAAGACCCACCTCTTCCGACAAACTTACAACCTGCCGTAACCCTCAGTCTGATACAGCGCCGCACAATCAGCTCTACCCTAACCTACTGTATCCTCACCTATCCCTTGTAGCCTGTGAGCCCTCGTGGGCAGGGACCTCTATCCTCCTGTACCAGTCTGTGTCTTGTATTGTTTATGATTATTGTACTTGTCCCTATTATGTACACCCCTTTCACATGTAAAGTGCCATGGAATTGATGGCGCTATAATAATAAATAATAATAATAATGCTGAATGTAGCGTTTTTTGTTGCTGTAAAAACAACGCACTCTGCAGGATTCCTTTGGGATCCATTACAAGGCATAATGAATGTCTATGGTTCTGGATTCCGTCGCCATGTGTTTAGCAACGGATTCCAATGCAGAATTCCGTCACGTTCTACTGAGCATGCTCAGCATGTCCAGCAGAACACTAAATCGTTTAAAAGCACTCCTGGTCTCTCTCTCTGTCAATGTCGGTCTCTCTCTCTCTCTCTGTCGGTCTGTCTCTCCCTCTCTCCCCCTGTCTCATACTCACAGATCAGTGTCGTGGCATGGCTTTCACACTGCTCTGGCTGCTTATCCTCTTTTGAAAATGCTGGCCGCTCATTATTCCATTTAGTATTCACTGCTTCCCCCGCCTACTGGCGCCTATGATTGGTTGCAGTCAGACACACACCCCTGCGCTGAGTGACAGCTGTCTCACTGCAACCAAGCACAGCCGCCGGCATGCGGTCCCCCCAATTTTAATACCAGCAAAGGTAAAGCCACACGGCTGAAGGCTGGTATTCTCAGGATTTGGAGCCCCACGTTATGGGGAGCCCCCCAGCCCAAAAATATCAGCCAGCAGCCGCCCGGAATTGCCGCATCCATTAGATGCGACAGTCCCAGGACTCTACCCGGCTCATCCCGAATTGCCCTGGTGCGGTGGCAATCGGGGTAATAAGGAGTTAATGGCAGCAGCCTATAGCTGCCACTAAGTCCTAGCTTAATCATGGCAGGCGTCTATGAGACACCCACAATGATTAACCTGTAACTGAAAGTAAATAAACACATACACCCGAAATAATACTTTATTTGGAATAAAAGATAAAAAACACCCTCTTTCACCACTTTATTAATCCCCAAATACCCCTCCAGGTCCAGCGTATTCCACACAAGGTCCCGCGACGCATCCAGCTCTGCTACATGAAGCTGACAGGAGCGGCCGTAGAACACCGTGTGTGTGTGCGGTGATGATGAGTGCGGTAGTGCCTGTGTGTGTGCGATGATGATGATGGGGGCGGTAGTGCCTGCGTGTGTGTGTGGTGATGATGGGTGCCGTAGTGCCGAGGTGTGTGCGGTGATGATGATGGGGCGGTAGTGCTTGCATGTGTGCGGTGATGATGGGTGCGGTAGTGCCGGGGTGTGTGCGGTGATGATAATGGGGGCGGTAGTATGTGCGGTGATGATGATGGGGGCAGTAGTGTGTGCGGTGATGATGATGGGGGCGGTAGTGCCTGCGTGTGTGTGTGCTGATGATGGGTGCCGTAGTGCCGAGGTGTGTGCGGTGATGATGATGGGGGCGGTAGTGCTTGCATGTGTGCGGTGATGATGGATGTGGTAGTGCCGGGGTGTGTGCGGTGATGATGATGGGGGCGGTAGTATGTGCGGTGATGATGATGGGGGCGGTAGTGTATGCGGTGATGATGATGGGGGCGGTAGTGCCTGCGTGTGTGTGCTGATGATGGGTGCCGTAGTGCCGAGGTGTGTGCGGTGATGATGATGGGGGCGGTAGTGCTTGCATGTGTGCGGTGATGATGGGTGCGGTAGTGCCGGGGTATGTGCGGTGATGATGATGGGGGCGGTAGTGTGTGCGGTGATGATGATGGGGCAGTAGTGCTTGCGTGTGTGCGGTGATGATGAGTGCGGTAGTGCCGGGGTGTGTGCAGTGATAATGGGGGCGGTAGTGCCGGTGTGTGGGGTGATGATGGGGGGCGGTAGTGCCGGTGTGAGCGGTGATGATGGGGACGGTAGTGCCGGGGTGTGCGGTGATGATTGGGGGTGGTAATGCCGGTGTGTACGGTAATGATGAGTGCAGTAGTGCCGGGGTGTGTGCAGTGATGATGGGGGCTCGCTCTGTCTCTCTCTCTCGGCTTAACGCAACGCGTTACTTCATAGGAATCCGTTGCCTTTATATCACACTATTTACAACGCATCCATCACATGCGTCACACAACACATTGTGACGGATGCCATTCAACGCAAGTGTGAAAGTACCCTAAAGCGGGCTTTATACGCTACGATATATCTAACGAGATGTCGGCGGGGTCACGTCGTAAGTGACACACATGCGGCCTCGTTAGTGATATCGTAGCGTGTGACAGCGATGAACGAGCAGAAATACTCACCTTCTCGTTCATCATTGACACGTCGCTCATTTTCTAAAAATCGAACGTCCTGTTGTTCATCGTACCCAGGGCAGCACACATCGCTCCGTGTGACACCCCCGGGAACGATGAACTGCAGCTTACCTGTGTCCCGCCGGCAATGAGGAAGGAAGGAGGTGGGCAGGATGTTTACGTCCCGCTCATCTCCACCCCTCCGCTTCTATTGGCCGGCCGCTGTGTGAAGTCGCTGTGACGCCGAACGTCCCTCCCCCTTCAGGAAGTGGATGTTTGCCGCCCACAGCGAGGTCGTTTGGAAGGTAAGTACGTGTGAGGGGGGGATATAGCATTGTGCGACACGGGCAAGAAATTGCCCGTGCCGCACAAATGATGGGGGCGGGTGCGATCGCAAATGCGATCGCACGAGTCATCGACACATGTAAAGCAGCCTTAGGCTGGTTTCAGACGTCCGTGTTTAATCAGGTACCAGTCACACGCATGGTTATGGTCATACGTGTGTCATACGTGTGTCATATGTGTGTCTCACGTGTGTCATACGTGTGACATCCGTGTTTGCATGCGTGTGCCAGGTACCGGAGAAAACACGGGTCTGTGAATAAAAAGATTTTTCATATTTACCTGCTTTCTCCAGCTCTGCTGCCTCCCGCTCCTGACTGCCGCTCATTATATTCATCGATTTATTCACCGCACTCAGGACCTGGAAGCCGGAGCATCGCAGGGACAGCACCGCCAAGGACAGGCAAGTATTCTTCAGCACAGTGACATCCAGGCGGTCATCGGAGTTCCCAATGAACTCTGATGACATCCTGATGACACCCGCACTACAGCTTCACGGGTTCATTAGAGTTCACTGGGAACTGTGATGAGTCCCCGATGCTATCCCCGCAATGTTCCGGCTTCTAGGTTCTCGACACACACACACACACACACACACAAACACACTGAGCACATATACACACATATGTATACACACATAGCAGACACACATAGATACACCGAGCGCATACACACATAGCGCACATGCATGTATACACACACACACACACACACACAGCTGTACACTCTCCCAGCGATGCGGTCCCCGGCACTGAAGTCCCCAACGCTGCTCCACAGGGCACTGAATATTCAGTTTGTATAATGAGCGGCGATAAGGAGCTGGAGGCAGCAGAGCCGGCCGGACACAGCATCGCTGGAGAGAAGTAAAAATAGAAAATATTTTTATTAAAAAGACCCATATTTTCAGATCATTCGCCCCTGTGTGTAGAAATAGACCTGGGGGAACAACAAAAACAAAATAGACCCTTATGGAAATTAAATCCCTTTTGGTTACAATTAGTGGAAGAAGGGGGGGTATTAGTGATAGTTTAAGGGAATACCTTAGGTCAATGAAGGATCAGCATCTATTGGAATGGTTTGGGAGGCAATTAAGGCGTACTTGAGGGGATTGTATATAAGGGGTATATCTAAGGTAAAGTCGGAGGCAAGAAGGCAGAATCAGCTTGCGTTTCTGGAATTGGGGGAGGCGGAAGATGCTTTAATATCAGACCCCACGCCGGCGGCAAAAGCTAGGATGAAGGCAGCTCAAAAGATAGTTAATAGATTGACCATACAGGCAGCAGAGAGAAAGAAAATGTTCCAAACCATGTCCTTTGAGAATGGAGAACGGGCGGGTCACCTATTATCAGTGATAGCTGCGGCACAGAGGGAATCGACATATATTGCACGGTTACAGTCAGTAGATGGGGCAGTTGACACGGACACCTCGGGGATCCTAAAAGTACTAGAAACATTCTACTCTGATCTATACTCAGTCAAGGTGCACCCGGAGGCGGGGGAGGTGGATGAATTTCTAGGCAGAGCTCAGGTGCCAGTCCTCTCAAGGGAATCTAGAGAGTTACTAGATGAGCCATTTGACTTAGAGGAGTTGGAGCTTGCTCTGAGTGATAGTTAGGTCCAGAAATATTTGGACAGTGACACAATTTTCGCGAGTTGAGCTCTGCATGCCACCACATTGGATTTGAAATGAAACCTCTACAACAGAATTCAAGTGCAGATTGTAACGTTTAATTTGAAGGTTTGAACAAAAATATCTGATAGAAATTGTAGGAATTGTACACATTTCTTTACAAACACTCCACATTTTAGGAGGTCAAAAGTAATTGGACAAATAAACCAAACCCCAAAAAAAAATTTTTATTTTCAATATTTTGTTGCGAATCCTTTGGAGGCAATCACTGCCTTAAGTCTGGAACCCATGGACATCACCAAACGCTGGGTTTCCTCCTTCTTAATGCTTTGCCAGGCCTTTACAGCCGCAGCCTTCAGGTCTTGCTTGTTTGTGGGTCTTTCCGTCTTAAGTCTGGATTTGAGCAAGTGAAATGCATGCTCAATTGGGTTAAGATCTGGTGATTGACTTGGCCATTGCAGAATGTTCCACTTTTTTGCACTCATGAACTCCTGGGTAGCTTTGGCTGTATGCTTGGGGTCATTGTCCATCTGTACTATGTTCCCAAGCTCACCAGTCAATTCCTTTTTTCTCAGAATGTACCCGACTGTTGATTTTGCTACTCCAAGCATGTCTGCTATCTCTCTGATGGATTTTTTCTTTTTTTTCAGCCTCAGGATGTTCTGCTTCACCTCAATTGAGAGTTCCTTAGACCGCATGTTGTCCGGTCACAGCAACAGCTTCCAAATGCAAAACCACACACCTGTAATCAACCCCAGACCTTTTAACTACTTCATTGATTACAGGTTAACGAGGGAGACGCCTTCAGAGCTAATTGCAGCCCTTAGAGTCCCTTGTCCAATTACTTTTGGTCCTTTGAAAAAGAGGAGGCTATGCATTACAGAGCTATGATTCCTAAACCCTTTCTCTGATTTGGATGCGAAAACTCTCATATTGCAGCTGGGAGTGTGCACTTTCAGCCCATATTATATATAGAATTGTATTTCTGAACATGTTTTTGTAAACAGCTAAAATAACAAAACTTGTGTCACTGTCCAAATATTTCTGGACCTAACTGTATGGCGAATGATAAGGCGCCGGGGGTAGATGGGTTTCCGGCTGAAGTATATAAGCAACATAGGGAGGTTTTACTGCCGATGCTGCTTAAGGTATATAATTCATGTCTGGAGAGAGGAGAGCTGATGCTGTCTATGCAGGAGGCAATAATTGTGGTACTCCCTAAAGAAGGCAAAGACCCGGGTTTGCCAGCCTCTTACAGACCGATTTCACTATTGACGGTAGATGTAAAGCTCCTGGCTAAGATGCTTGCAAATAGGCTCACCAAAGTCATTACATCCCTAATACACCCAGATCAAGAAGGGTTTATGCCCAACAAATCCACGGCAACTAACCTTAGGAGACTGTACCTGAATATGCAGATACCGGCGGAAAATAAGGGGAGGCGGGTTATTCTCTCCCTAGACGCGGCCAAAGCTTTTGACAGCGTAGAGTGGGGGTACCTATGGGCTACGATGCGATCAATGGGGTTTGGGGAAGTGTATATTAGGTGGGTGCAGCTGTTGTACTCTGCTCCTACGTCAAGAATTAGGGCAAATGGCAGCATGTCAGATAGATTTTCTCTCTATAGGGGCACAAGGCAGGGGTGCCCACTGTCCCCCCTGTTGTTTGCTATCGCTATCGAACCACTGGCGGCGGTGATGCGGTGGGATCCTGGTGTAGTGGGTTACCGATATGGGAGTGTGGAGGAGAAAGTGGCCTTATATGTGGACGATTTATTATTGTTTCTGGCAGATGCAGGGAGTTCCTTGGAGGCGGTAATGAGGGTCATATCTAACTTTGGAAGGATATCAGGGCTCACGATAAATTAGGACAAATCTGTTTTGATGCCACTAGATGAAACGCCTTCCAATGTAGTGGTGACTTGTGCTCCGGTTCAGGTGGTGTCAAAGTTTAAATATCTGGGAATTATGATATCCAATAAACTGGCTGAGTATTAACGTCTTAAGGTGGCTTTACACACTGCAACATTGCAAACGACATCGCTGTAACGTCACCGGTTTTGTGACGTAATAGCGACCTCCCCAGCGACATTGCAGTGTGTGAAACACATCAGCGACCTGGCCCCTGCTGTGAAGTTGCTGATCGCTACAAATCGTTCAGGACCATTCTTTGGTCTTTTGTTTCCCGCTCTGCAGCATGATCGCTAGAAAGTCTCAGTGTGTAAAAGGACTTTACAGCGACTTCGTTAGCGACTTCCCTTTCAAAAAGCTGCTTTACAATGTCCCCAATGACTAGCTAGGTCGTTCTGCAGGTCCGGATCGCTGTTGCGTCGTTGGCCAGGTTTGCCTGTTTGACAGCTCACCAGAGACTTTGTAGCGTCCCGGCCAGGTTGGGATAGCTGGTGGGATCGCTAGAAAGTCTCAGTGTGTAAAGGGGCCTTTAATCTCACCCCCCTTTTACTTAAGTTCAAACAAAAGATTCTGGCCTGGTCCAAACTGTACCTTTCGGTGGTGGGGAGAGTCAACTTAGCTAAAATGATACTAATGCCCCAACTGCTGTATGTGCTCCATAACGCCCTGGTATGGCTACAACAAAATAGGTTTTATAAAATAAATTCTATTTTCCGAGGCTTAATCTGGGAAAGGAAGCGCCCACGGATGAGGTTAGAATATTTACAGAGACCAAAAGACGAAGGGGGACTGGCTCTACCTAATCCTTGGTGCTATTACTTAGCTGCCCAGAGCCAACACATGGTGGGGTGGGGTGTGACAGGTTTGGAGACCTCGGCGGGGAAAATATTACAGTATGTGATCGGAAAAGGTCCTCTGCTGGCAAGTCTAGAGGCGGGAAAGTTTCATCCACACTCTGCATTATATCCTACTATACAGTTGATAGATAAAGTATGGGGTAAGATCAAACAGATGAGACAGGTAACCGGGTTCACTAGATATACCCCCATGTGGGACGACCCCAACATTCCGGAATTTTTATCCCTTAAAGAATTTGGGCAATGGAGGAGAATTGGTATCTGTTACCTCTCCCAAGTGATGGATGGAAACATATTTAAGACTTTTGAAGTACTGCTAAAAGACTTCCCACTGGGACATAGTATGTTTTATAAATACCTGCAGCTACGTCACGCATTTGAATCGCAGAACAGAATAACACCAATTGTTATACAATCAGATAGTGTAATTAATATATTAGGGACGCAGAGAGGGACGGCAGGATGTATATCGATGGTCTACAGGGAACTTCTGTCCATGTCGGTTGGGAGGCAACAAATTGGTGCATATGCAAGGTGGGTGGAAGATTTGGGAGAAATTGGGGAGGAGAAATGGGAGTCTATTGTGCAATATGTCATCAAAATATCTCTGAGCGAGGCAAAACGGCTATCGCAATTATATGTTATATACAGAGTATATAGAACCCCCGTGTGGATGAAGAAAGTGGGAGTGAGAACAGATTCCAAGTGTCCAAAATGTACTGTGGAGGAAGCAGGAATCATGCACATGTTGTGGGAATGCCCGTGTTTACAAGGGTTCTGGATCACAGTGTTAAATTTAATTCAATCAGTGATGCAAGTGGACCTACCCAGAAACCCGCTGGTGTGTGTGCTGGGGTATGTGGAAGAAGTGGGGAACCCGCTGGTGTGTGTGCTGGGGTATGTGGAAGAAGTGGGGAACCCGCTGGTGTATGTGGATAAAGTGGGGAACCCGCTGGTGTGTGTGCTGGGGTATGTAGATGAAGTGGGGAACCCGCTGATGTGTGTGCTGGGGTATGTGGAAGAAGTGGGGAACCCGCTGGTGTGTGTGCTGGGGTATGTGGATAAAGTGGGGAACCCGCTGGTGTGTGTGCTGGGGTATGTAGATGAAGTGGGGAACCTGCTGGTGTGTGTGCTGGGGTATGTAGATGAAGTGGGGAACCTGCTGGTGTGTGTGCTGGGGTATGTGGAAGAAGTGGGGGTGGATGAACAAGAGAAACTGGCAGTGGCACGATTGTTGTATGCAGCAAGGAAACTAATTGCCTTGTATTGGCTATCTGAAAAAGCACCGACACGTAAGGAATTTGTTGAAAAATTGAATTATATTATTTATATGGAGAAAAACGTTTATATTAAAAGGGGAAGGAGAACTCAATATAAGAAGATCTGGAGCAAGTGGTTGGACTTTCCAGGATTAGCGTCATTTGATCTACTGAAAGATAGGATATTTAGACTATAGGTAGGAAAGAAAAGATCGCAGTGGCTGAGAAATAAGGAGGGCAGGTCATTATGTGAATAAAGAGGGATGCAGAGAGTGGAGGGGTGAGACTGTCGACCGGAAGAGGGTGGGGGAGGGGAGGGAGGGGGTATGTGTGAGGACTACCCTCACAATTTGTTGTTATGTTTATGAAAGTTTTAAAATGCAATAAAAATTTATCTGATTTTAAAAAAAAAAAAAAAAAAAGACCCATATTTTCTCCGGTATGTTTTACACTGATGTCACACGGATCACATCAGTGTGCGATCCGTGTGACATCCGTGCTGCGGGTGATGCCTGCGTGTGTGCGTGCGGGGTCATGAAAGGTCACACGATCCGTGTGCAAACACGGACGTGTGAGGCACATCATAGAATAACATGGGTACGTGTGACATCCGTGTTAAAAACGGATGTCACACGTACCTAAAACACGGACATCTGAAACCAGCCTTAAGGGGTACACCATGCCACTAGAACAGTGTTTTACAAAATATCCAAAGTTTATCAACAGAAAACCTTTATTTTGCCCAAAACTAGATGATCATAATTAGAGAACAGCAATGACTGTAGCACAGAGAAAGATTATCAGTAAATTTTCTGAGGGTAACAACAGTCACCAATCAGTAGGACATGTACAGGCCTTTGCTTTGAATGACTTCAGCTCATCTACAGCCACAGGACATCACTAGTCTCTCACACTGCTGTGGTGTGATTTTGGTCCACTCTTCCTCCAGTCTCTTCCACAGTTCTTTGACTGTTGTGGGTTTCTTGGACATAACTTTGTCACAAAGGATTTTCCAGAGGTTTTCTATTGTGTTTAGATCAGGACTCTGGGGTGGCCATTTCATTGTTTTTAGGTTTTCTGTTTCAAGGAGCTGCTTTACCTGTTTTGCTGTGTGACAAGGGATATTGTCCTGCATGAAAATTGCTGACTGATTGAGTGAGAAACAGAAGTAAGGAACCACATGTTATTGAAGAAGGTTCTGATACACACTTGCATTCACTCTGCCAGGTAGCTGTATGAGAGGTCCAACTACTGCTGCAGAAAACATTCCCCAAAACAATGACACTTCCTCCACCAACTTTCACTGACTTCTTAACACACTTTGGGTTTAGTCCTTCCCCAGTCTGTCGAGGAACATAATGTTTCCCATCAAACACAAATAAATTAAACTTGCTTTCATCACTAAAATGAACTGTGGACCACTTCTCCTCACCAAAGGTGAGTCTAGCCTTGTGATTCTTTCTGCTAAGGTTTGGTCACTGCAGAGTGGGCTTTCAGTCCAAATGCTCTTAAAAATCATGACACTATGACGAGACATCCTTACCCTGTTCAGTGCTGCACTGGCGAGCAATTCCAGCTGCAGTGTTGAAACGATTACCCATGGAGATTATCCACATTATCCTGTCCTCTCTTGCATTTGCCATTCAAGGGCGACCAGCCTTCTTGGGGGACTTGAAAGCGTTTGTGATGTTGTAAAGATGCAACATTCTCGAAATCACAGACTTGGAACAACCAACTTTTCTTGCTACGGCTGATAGGGTCCCCCCTTTGGCTTTGATCTGGACAATCTGCTGCTGGAGGATTTCAGTCACTTTGGAACGGCACACCATTTTTGAAAAGTCAGCGCAAGCTGGAAAGTTAGGCATCCAGATACTAAGGGGTGCTTCACACACAGCGAGCTCGCTGCCGAGATCGCTGCTGAGTCACGCTTTTTGTGACGCAGCAGTGACCTCATTAGCGATCTCGCTGTGTGTGACACTGAGCAGCGATCTGGCCCCTGCTGCGAGATCGCTGCTCGTTACACACAGCCCTGGTTCGTTTTCTTCAAAGGCTCCCGCTGTGACACACAGATCGCTGTGTGTGACAGCGAGAGAGCGACAAATGAAGCGAGCAGGTAGCAGGAGCCGGCGTCTGGCAGCTGCGGAGGCTGGTAACTAAGATAAACATCGGGTAACCAAGGTGGTTACCCGATATTTACCTTAGTTACCAGCCTCCGCAGCTCTCACGCTGCCTGTGCTGCCGGCTCCGGCTCTCTGCACATGTAGCTGCATTACACATCGGGTTAATTAACCCGATGTGTACTGTAGCTAGGAGAGCAAGGAGCCAGCGCTCAGTGTGCGCGGCTCCCTGCTCCCTGCACACACAGCTAAGCGGTGTGCGCTGGTAACTAATGTAAACATCGGGTAACCATACCCGATGTTTACCTTAGTTACCAGTGTCCGCAGCTTCCAGACGCCGGCTCCGTGCAAGCGCAGCGTCGCTTGCACGTCGCTGCTGGCTGGGGGCTGTTCACTGGTCGCTGGTGAGATCTGCCTGTTTGACAGCTCACCAGCGACCATGTAGCGATGCAGCAGCGATCCTGACCAGGTCAGATCGCTGGTCGGATCGCTGCTGCATCGCTAAAGTGTGAAGGTACCCTTAGGGTTTGTCAGATAATTAAGAAAGTTAGCACCAGGTGCCAGATTAACACAAATAACTTGCAGGTATCTAAAAGTGTTCTCTAATTTTGATCCATATTCTTTTACATTCATCTCATTTACATTTTTATTATGTGCTTTTGAAAAAAATCAATTTATGAAATAAGCTTAAAATACTGCAAATTTACTCATGCTAGGATATAATCACATAGGATTGCACAATGACCTTAGCATTTAGGAAATTGTGTGTTGTAGAAGGTCAGGGAACAGTTTGCGCAGCCAAACTCTGCAACCTTGTATTTATTTTCTGAAAATGAGAAATGGTCAAAATAACAAAAAAATGCTTTGCTTTCAGACCTCAAATAATGCAAAGAAAACAAGATTATAGTCATTAAGAAACAACAATACTAATAATGTTTTAACTCAGGAAGAGTACAGAAATCAATATTTTGTGGAATAACCATGATTTTTAATCCCAGCTTTCATGCGTCTTGGCCTGCTTTCCACCAGTCTTTCACACTGCTTTTGGGTGACTTGATGCCACTCCTGGTGCAAAAATGTAAGCAGTTCTTATTTGTTTGATTGCTTGTGACTATCCATCTTCCTCTTGAGTACATACCAGAGGTTTTCAGGTTTAGAGATTGGGCTGATTTGGGCTTTGATGTGGTGGTCCTTCATCCACACATTGATTGACCTAGTTGTGTGGCATGGCGCATTGTCCTGCTGGAAAAAACAATCCTCAGAGTTGGGGAACATTGCCTGAGCAGAAGGAAGCAACTGTTTTTCCAGGATAACCTTGTATGCGGCTTGATTCATACGTCCTTCACAAAGTTTAATCTGCCCAATAACTAAAGTAAGGTAATCTTCACTGATGAGTCTAATTTTCAGCTTTGCCCAACACATGGTCATCTAATGGTTAGACAAAAGACCTGGAGAGACATACAAGCCAGAGTGTGTTGCACCCACTGTGAAATTTGGTGGAGGATCGGTGATGATCTGGGGATGCTTCAGCAAGGCTGGAATTGGACAGATTAAAGTTTGCGAAGGACGTACTGTACTGTACTGTCACATGGGGTATTGCCACATTCAGGAAAATTGTGTAACACATTATGGGGCCTTTTTTTTACCTAGTCCCCTTGTGAAAAATTGGAAATCCGACATTGAAACAACCTTTTAGTGGAAACCATGTAATTACTTTTTCTTCACCGCCGAAAAGTATAATATTTTGTGACACACCTGTAGTCTCAATATGCTCACTGCACACCTAAATGTATTGTGTGTGCAGTTCGTAAAATGGGTTAATTGTGGGGTGATTTCTGCTGTAATGGCAACCCAGGGGCTCAGCCAATGGGACATGGCACCTCAAGTAAACCAGAACTCAAATATGGTGCCTCTGTTATGATGACTATGGGATAGTTGGGGGGACAGGGCTCCTAGGCTGGCCCTCAAGCTAGGGGGCCCTTTGCTATCCCAAACCTCAGGGATACTACTGATGGTGGAGAAGCCCGAGTCTCCTCCTTGGCCCTGATCCTGACTAGTCCTGATCTGATTCCCCCTATCCCAATGGAGGGACAGGACAGGAGTGTGATGAAACCCACAGAAAAAGACAAATAGGTAAAAACCAAAACTGTCACACAGCACTCAGGCACAAAGGTAAAGGCAATTAGAGACCCAGGAGGAAAAACAAGAGCAAAAAGTAAACTACAAAAAACAGGGGTAAACTCCACAACTGCACCAAGCAATGAGCACAACTTTCACCAGTAAGTCTAGGATACCACACCTCACAGACCAACAAAGTGGATCCAAAACTTGAAAAACGGACGTCTCAATAAGGCCTGAAGTTTAGTCGAGGTGGTGAGGCTGAATGCACGGCACGGTTTATGCTATTGCTGTTACGCTTGATATCGGGGAACATCAAATGTACAATAAAAAGAAGGGGCAAGAGGGAAACCCTGTCACTAGGGAAGGGAAAGATGGAGACCCTTTTTAGTGACAGATTATAGCTATTTCTAAAATCACACTTTATTAGAATAATTTCTTTAAAATCACAAACTCAACAAAAACTACATATGAATACCTAAACACCATGTAGTGGATGTCAAGTGTCAATATTCCCAGAAACTATTGTCAAAAAAATAAAAAAAAATCAGAAAAAATTATATATATATATATATAATATATATATATATAATATATATATATACCACAGAGAGGAGAGGAGACCTTCGGGTGGATTTACAGAGTAACCAGAATATCCCCAGATGACTAAAGGGATATATTAATATGGTTCTGTTCCTTATCCCTAGGGCTGTTTGTCTGCCTGTCAATGGTTAGTCCTCTTCCTCCTGTTTCTGGGTGGTGACAGTCACCTAAATAAACATCTTGGGTGTAATCACTTATACCCCAGAATAATCGTACAGTCAGGATTAATTACCGTACAATTCATTTCTTAACTGTCCCTAGATCTGTACCCTTCTTATCAATGGAGTACATTCTAATTTACACAATGCCCCCAATCCTCGGCGGCTGTCCCTCATTAATTTGCTGCCTTAAACAATGATGCAACATAGACCAGAGGTACGGGACCAAAATGATTTTCATCAGCTGACTTATCTGATATTTTTCCGGGGTCTGACATCAGACCATTTTTTGACCCATGGAGAGCACATCATTGAAGGTGGCTATTATGCCCAGCTTTTGAATCTCCTGAGGAACTCTGTCCATGATGGAGATGGAGGGAAACGCGTCGAGTTTCAAATGTGTCCATTGATTGATATGGGAGACAATTTAAGACCCCGGAAAAATATCAGATAAGTCAGCTGATGAAAATCATTTTGGTCCCGTACCTCTGGTCTATGTTGCATCATTGTTTAAGGCAGCAAATTAATGAGGGACAGCCGCAGGAGAAAAGGGGGGCATTGTGTAAATTAGAATGTACTCCATTGATAAGAAGGGTACAGATCTAGGGACAGTTAAGAAATGAATTGTAATTAATCCTGACTATACGATTATTCTGGGGTATAAGTGATTACACCCAAGATGTTTATTTAGGTGACTGTCACCACCCAGAAACAGGAGGAAGAGGAATAACCTTCAATCAAAAATTTTTTTTTGATTTATTGTATACCCACAAAGGGACAGAAAAGGGAAAGCCGTCGAGGAATGGGGGCACCGTAAAAATAAGGGTGTACTCCATTGACAGGCAGACAAACAGCCCTAGGGATAAGGAACAGAACCATATTAATATATCCCTTTAGTCATCTGGGGATATTCTGGTTACTCTGTAAAGCCACCCGAAGGTCTCTTCTCCTCTCTGTGGTACATATATATAATTTTTTTCTAATAATTCCCGATTTTTTTTCTGATTTTCTTTTATTTTTTTTGACAATATTTTCTGGGAATATTGACATTTGACAGCCACTACATGGTGTTTAGGTATTTATATGTAGTTTTTGTTGAGTTTGTGATTTTAAAGAAATTATTCTAATAAAGTGTGATTTTAGAAATAGGTATAATCTGTCACTAAAAAGTTTTTCCATATACCTGTAAAAAACATTTAATCCTTCTGAATACCCAAAGATGGAGACCCCTATTGAAAACCTACCACTGGCCTCTATACAATAGGATAAAGAGTTGCACACTAGTCACAATGTACCGTGTATGGGAATGATGAAAAGAAAAACTACTATGGGAATACTAGACTGAAACATACAATAAACTGTGTGAAAAAGTGAAAAAAACATGGAATATGCATAACTGCTATGAATAATAGGAATATAAGAGATGTTTAGCCATTGTATTGATCAATGCAAAAGATCCCGAAAGCTGCAGGTGAGGTTACATATATGCTAGGGACCCCAAAAATAGAGATTACCTTGGCGTTGGTGTTTGGGCTCTTTTGCATTGATCAATATAATGGCTAAACATCTCTTATATTCCTATTACTCATAGCAGTTATACATATTCCATTTTTTATGTTTTTTCACTTTTTCAGATAGTTCATTGTATTTTTCAGTCTAGTATTTTCATAGCAGTTTTGCTTTTCATTATTCCCATATACATTGTGACTTGTGTGCAACTCTTTATCCTATTGTATAGTTATGTTTTTTGAGTCTTGCACCATGTTCACACCATTGGTGTTCCAGACGTACATTCTTTAGTTACCACTGGCCCCTGGCTGCCCTGAAATCTCTACATAGGAATCCTGATTGGTGCTCAGGAGCAGAACCTAAAGGTACCGTCACACTAAACAACTTACCAGCGATCCCAACAACGATACAACCTGATAGGGATCACTGGTAAGTTGCTAAGAGATCGCTGGTGAGAGGTCACACAGTCAGACGCTCCAGCGATCCCACCAGCAACCTGACCTGGCAGGGATTGCTGGAGCATCGCTACACAGGTTGCTGGTGAGCTGTCACCAGCAACCAGTGACCAGCCCCCAGCCAGCAGCGACGCACTGAAGCGATGCTGCGCTTGGTAACTAAGGTAAATATCGGGTAACCAACCCGATATTTACCTTGGTTACCAGCGCATGCAGCTACATGTGCAGAGAGCAGGGAGCAGCGCACACCGCTTAGCGCTGGCTCCCTGCTTTCCTAGTTACAGCACACATTGGGTTAATTACCCGATGTGTGCTGCAGCTACATGTGCACAGAGCAGGGAGCAGCGCACACTGCTTAGCGCTGGCTCCCTGCTCTCCTAGCTACAGTACACATCGGGTTAATTATCCGATGTGTACTCTGCTACACGTGCAAGGAGCAGGAGCCGGCACTGACAGTGAGAGCGGCGGAGGCTGGTAACGAAGGTAAATATCAGGTAACCAAGGACAGGGCTTCTTTGTTACCCGATGTTTACCGTGGTTACCAGCCTCCGCAGAAACTGGCTCCTGCTGCCTGCACATTAAGTTGTTGCTCTGTCGCTGTCACACACAGCGATCTGTGCTTCACAGCGGGACAGAAACAACTAAAAAATGGTCCAGGCCATTCAGCAACAACCAGCGACCTCACAGCGGGGGCCAGGTTGTTGCTGGATGTCACACACAGCAACATCGCTAGCAACATCGCTGCTACGTCACAAAAGTTGTCCATCAGCAGCGATGTTGCTAGCGATGTTGCTTAGTGTGACGGGGCCTTAAGTCCTAACTGGCCCTAAAGAAAAGCTCTCGGAAGTGAACGGGTGGGATTAGCACCAGTCAACCCCTTTAAGTCCTAAAGAACACACAAAGGAAACAAACAAGGAAATGCCAAACAGACACTTATCTCCAAGATGACTTTGGGAGAAAGACAGCAACAAAATACAACTATTTCCACTGGTGATTACAAGCTGACTGCTTGCAATCCGGACAGCTTATAGGTAACTAGCTTCGGCAACAAACCAAGGGGGAATGCAGAGACACAGGGAGAGGAAATAAGGACTAAGGCTATGTGCGCACGTTGCGTACAGTTCACTGCAGAAATTTCTGCAGCGATCTGAAGAGCACATGTGCGCTTTAAATCGCTGCAGAAATGTCCGTAGTGAAGCCGATTCCATGCGCTCTGCCTGCAGCTCCTGCCATAGACAGAGCAGGAGCTGCCGGTAAAGCGCACGGAAGAAGTGACCTGTCACTTCTTAAAACGCAGCGCTTCTGCAGTAGCTGAAGCGCTGCGCTCTAAAACGCCACGTGCGCATGGCCCCTGCACAATCTCCATAGACTGTGCAGGGGACGCAGGACGCATGCAGTTACGCTGCGCTACAAAGCGCAGCGTAACTGCATGTATTTACGCAACATGCACACATAGCCTTAGGCTGGAAACACACTTATGCGTGTAAAATCGGTCCGAGTTGCATTATAAAAAGTCGGACAATTTCAGTTCACTTTATGATCTGTGTGCAATGCAACTGCACTGCGATCCTGGGATTTTTCTCATGATTGCATTGCATGTGCAATGCGTGTTTGATGCATATGGGATCCGTTTTTACTACGTCATCTGCCATTCAGCTCTGCTACATGGCCGCTGACAGCAGACACAGACAGAGTCGCGCGATCAGAATGAAGTCGGATGAACTTCACCCGACTTCATTGTCATCCTGTGACTCTGTCTGTGTGGCATGGCCCCTGATTTTCGGTCACCGGTGAAGGTCTCGCCGGTGACCGTAAATTCCCTGAGTGACCGCAGTGAGCAGTGCTATCAGCGGTGCCGTCACTGATGTTACCCGCGACCACAGCACAAGTCCTCCTGCTGAGATCACAGAGAGCGGTCGTGGTCTGTGACTGCTCTCTGTCAGGTTCTGATGTAGCAGAGCTGACAGCGTCGAGGGACCTCTGTGGATTATGTCGGACATGGAAGGGTATTTGGGGACTTGAGTAAAGTGGTGCAAAAGGGTTGTTTTTTTGTTATTTATTTCAAATAAAGGATTTTTTTGGTGTATGTCTTCATTTTCTTAATCTTACAGGTTAATCATGGAAGGTATCTCGGGGAGACGCCTGCCATGATTAATCTAGGACTTAGTGGCAGCTATGGGCTGCTGCCATTAACTCCTTATTACCTCGATTGCCACCGCACCAGGGCAATTCGGGATGGCCAGGTACAGTCCCGGGACTGTCGCATCTAATGGATGCGGCTATTCCGGGCGGCTGCTGGCTGATATTGTTAGGGTGGTTGGCTCCCCATAACGTGGGGCTCCCCATCCTGAAAATACTAGCCTTCAGCAGTGTGGCTTAGCCCTGGCTGGTATTAAAATTGGGAGGAACCGCACGCCATTTTTTTTTAATTATTTATTTATTTTACTGCATGATATAGACCCGCCCACCAGCAGCTGTGATTGGTTGCAGTGAGACAGCTGTCACTCATCGTGGGGGCATGTATGTACTGTCATAGGCGCCGGTGGGCGGGTAAAGCAGGGAATACGAGATTGAATCATGAGCGGCCGGCTTTTTCAAAAGAGGAGAAGCCGCCGTGTGAGAGCTGTGCAGCGCGGCGCTGGTGATCGGGGATCGGTGAGTATGAGAGAGGGGGGGGGAGGAATAGACCGACATGGACAGAGAGAGAGAGAGACTGACCGAGAGACCGACCAACAGAGAGAGAATAGAGACCAAGAGGGAGACACCGACTGACAGAGGTAGAGATTGACCGACATTGTGAGATCTTGTTTTGTGAAATATGCAATAAATGTATTTAGAAAAATGAATATCACTAGGATGGTGTGAGTGCCAGTCCGTGTGACATCCGTTTATTTACCCGCTCCCATAGAGTTGCATTGGAAAGACTCGCGCGAGAAACTCTCCAAAACGCAGCATGCTGCGATTTTTTCTCAGTCCGATTTGGACTGAGAAAAAAATAGCAAATGGGAGCTGCCTCATTGATTAACATGTGTCTGAGTGCAATGCGAGAATTTCTCGCATTGCACTACTGCGAGAAAATCGCAAGTGAGAAGCCGGCCTTACAGCTGAACTGCCAAGATATCTGTAGGGTCCAAAAGGAAGGGAGTTAACCTTACAGAGAAAACACAAAGAACTACATTCACACCAAGTAAGAAAGAATGGAATATCAAGAAGCAGTTTATGCAGCCAAACGCAGCGACTTTCTGCAGCCAGACACCACAGGGTTGTCTATCAAGCGTGAAATACCCATGACACTTGTATTCAGTCAGACCGTCTAGTATTACTGTAAATTCATTAGTATCTAAGTGTTAGCACTCATTTAGTCGAGTGTAGTATAGTGTACTATTTTGACGTGTGCCATAGACCGCACACGCACCCATTATAGCCAAGGTGCAGTGCACATTGCCAATTTTCCACATAGACCAATGATCTGTGTGAAAAAATTTGCAGTCTACCCTACTTTGGTCCCATTTATGGGTCAGACTAGTGCATGTAAAAAAGCAGACAGCTGTTAGAACATGAGTCAGTCACCTCTGCAATTTACACAAATGACTGGCCCAAACTTTAGAACGGCGTCTGAAGAAAAAAAAAGTAAAAAAAAGATAGATTATGATCTGTTCAGCATTTTTTCTGTTCTCCAACAACCAGGAGATATGCAGAGAGCTGCACCAACTCCCTTTGGAAGTGACTGTGCCTGAATCCTTTTTAAGTGTTACTTCATTTTTTCTTCCGTTAGGGTATATGTGTTCTTTTTCTTGTAGGCCATTTCCTCTTTTTTTTGGATTCTTCACAACTTTTTGCAAACTTCATTTATATAATATTTGGGAAATTTGTTAAAACATTTGTAAAGAAAAACTGCTGTACTGTTTTCAGCTCTTGTCCCCTGCCTGACAACAACAGCAAAAGTGAATTCCACATCTGCCTGTTTGGAAATCGTCCCAGTTTCATGCAATTTATAGCAAAAAAAAAACAACAAAATATATATTGAAAAAATATTTAAAATAAATCTGCTTTCAAAGGAGAAACATTTGTCAAATGTATGTTTGTAGAAAAGAAATTAATCTACACAAACATTGTTTTTTGACCATACACAGGGCCGCCATCAGGGCATTACAAGCGTCACTGGTGTACCGGGCCCGATGAAGATGTGGAGAGGCCCGGGATAATTACTTAGCTTTATTAAGCCCCGGCCTCTTCATCGAGCCCCAGTCACAGCTGCAGCCGGGGAGTCCAGCGGTGTCACTTCAGCCACTACATATGACTACGATGCATGGAAAGTCCTTCTAGGTGATCACATGCAAATTAGCCATGTGGCCGGAAGCAAGGCAAGTGGAGCAGAGCAGGGAGGCGGCGCATCATCCCACAGCCCAGCGTGATGAGGTCATCACTCTGCGGCTCATCACAGTGCTACGGGCAACACGGAGGTGTCGAAGATGCAGCATCCAGCAGGGAATGGTAGGCACTCAAAGAGCTGAAGATCGTGGGGATGGGGGCCCACAGTCCCCAGCCCCTGCCTTGCTTTAGCTGGATGCGTGTCGGAGGGTGCACATTCAGCCTAAATGCATGGTGGCTCAGAGAGGACGCCGCGCAATGTAGGAGCCGGGGAGGGTGAGTAAAATGTTTTATTTTTCCTTTTTGCGGCAGACAAATATAAAAGGAAAGGCCCTGGAAAGTGATTTATAAAAGAAGGGCGCATATACCAAAAAGATGACAAAAACAGGGATGGGTATATTATACCAGAATGTGCCCAGGAAGGGGATATATATATACACACCAGGAGGAGCCCTGGAAGGGGACATATATACAAGAAGGAGGACATGTATGCAAGGAAGGGGACAAAAACCAGGATGGGGACATATATATCAGAATGTGCCCAGGAGGGGATATACAGTCATGGACAAAAGTTTTGAGAATGACACCAAAATTATTTTTTCACATGAACTGTTGCCCTCTGGTTTTTAATTGTGTTTGTCTGATGTTTACATCACATACAGAAATATAATTGCAATCATATTATGAGTACCAAAAGGTTCTATTGACATTTAGAATGAGTTAATGCAGCAAGTCAATATTTGCAGTGTTGACCCTTCTTCTTCAGGACCTCTGCAATTCTCCCTGGCATGCTCTCAATCAACTTCTGGACCAAATCCTGACTGATAGCTGTCCATTCTTGCATAAGCAATGCTTGCATTTTGCTAGAATTTGTTGGTTTTTGTTTGTCCACCCGTCTCTTGATGATTGCCCACAAGTTCTCAATGGGATTAAGATCTGGGGAGTTTCTAGGCCATGGACCCAAAATCTCTATGTTTTGTTCCATGAGCCATTTAGTGATCACCTTTGCTTTATGGCAAGGTGCTCCATCATGCTGGAAAAGGCATTGTTGGGCGCCAAACTGCTTCTTGGACAGTCGAGAGAAGTTGCTCTTGGAGGACATTCTGGTACCATTCTTTATTCATGCCTGTGTTTTTAGGCAAGACTGTGAGTGAGCCAATTCCCTTGGCTGAGAAACAACCCCACACATGAATCGTTTCAGGATGCTTAACAGTTGTCATGAGACAAGACTGGTGGTAGCGCTCACCTCTTCTTCTCCTAATAAGCTGTTTTCCAGATGTCCCAAACAATCGAAAAGGGGATTCATCTGAGAAAATGACTTTACCCCAGTCCTCAGCAGTCCACTCCCTGTACCTTTTGCAGAATATCAGTCGGTCCCTGGTGTTTTTTCTGGAGAGAAGTGGCTTCTTTGCTGCCCTCCTTGAAACCAGGCCTTGCTCAAAGAGTCTCCACCTCACAGTGCATGCAGAAGCACTCACACCAGCCTGCTGCCATTGCTGAGCTAGCTCGGCACTGCTGGTAGTCCGATCCCGCAGCTGAAATAGTTTTAAGATACGGTCCTGGCGTTTGCTGGTCCTTCTTGGGTGCCCTGGAGCCTTTTTGGCAACAATGGAAGCTCTCTCCTTGAAGTTCTTGATGGTGCGATAGATTGTTGACTGAGGTGCAATCTTTGTAGCTGCGATACTCTTCCCTGTTAGGCCATTTTTGTGCAGAGCAATGATGGCTGCACATGTTTCTTTAGAGATAACCATGGTTAACTGAAGAGAAACAATGATACCAAGCACCAGCCTCCTTTTAAAGTGTCCAGTGGTGTCATTCTTACTTAATCATGACTGATTGTTCGCCAGCCCTGTCCTCATCAACACCCACACCTGTGTTAATGGAACAATCACTAAAACAATGTTAGCTGCTCCTTTTAAGGCAGGAATGCAATGATGTTGAAATGTGTTTTGGGGGTTAAAGTTCATTTTCTTAGCCAATATTGACTTTGCAAGTAATTGCTGTTAAGCTGATCACTCTTTATGACATTCTGGAGTATATGCAAATTGCCATTAGAATAACTTAAGCAGTAGACTTTGTAAAAATTAATATTTGTAGCATTCTCAAAACTTTTGGCCATGACTGTACATACCAGGATGGGACATATATACCAAGAGTGTCCCAGGATTGGGTCATATATACCAGGAGTAGGACATATATGCTAGGAAGAGGACAATAAACCAGGATGGAGACATACATACCAGGAAGGGCCAGGGGTGGGGACATATATGCCAGGAAGGGGACATATATACTTCTATATAGAGCAACTTCTGCACGTCTCGACAGATATTTTGGCCACTCCTCAAGAGCAAACTGCTCCTTTTGTCTCGTGTTTGAAGGTTGCCTTTTCCACACGGCATGTTTCAGTTCTTTCCAAAGATGCTCAATAGGATTTAGGTAAGGGCTCATAGAAAGCCATTTCAGGACAGTCCAATGTTTTCCTCTTAGCCATTTAGGGTATTTTTAGCTGTGCGTTTTGGGTCATTATCCTGTTGCAAGACCCATGACCTGCGACTGAAACCAAGCTTTCTGACACTGGAAAGCACATTTTTCTCTAGAATCCCTTGATAATCTTGAGATTTCATTGTTCCCTGCACAGATTCAAGACAGCCTGTGCCAGATGCAGTAAAGCAGACCCAGAACATAACAGAGCCTCCTCCATGTTTCACAGTTGGGACAGTGTTCTTTTCTTGATATGCTTCATTTATCCGTCTGTGAACATAGAGCTGATGTGTCTTGCCAAAAAGTTCCATTTTTGTCTCATCTGTCCATAGGACATTCTCCCAGAAGCTTTGTGGCTTTTCAACATGTAGTTCGGCAAATTCCAGTCTGGCTTTTTTATGATTTTTCTTCAACAATGGGGTCCTCCTTGGTAATCTCCCATGAAGTCCACTTTGGCTGAAAAAAACGATGGATGGTACAATCTGACACTGATGTTCCTTGAGCTTGAAGTTCACCTTTAATCTCTTTAGAGGTTTTTCTGGGCTCTTTTGTTTCCATTCGTATTATCCGTCTCTTTGATTTTTCATTAATTTTCCTCCTGCGGTCACATCCAGGGAGGTCCCATGGATCTTAAAGATCTGATTAATATGTGCAACTGTAGTCACAGGAACATCAGGCTGCTTAGAGATGGTCTACCTTTAACATGATTGTCTAAAATTTTATTTCTAACTAGCTGTAGTGCCCAGTGTTGCCTGGGATAGTAACTGTCTTTCTGTCTCTCTCAGTCTCTGTCTGTCTCTCTCTCTCTGTCTATCTTTCCCTGTCTGCCTCTGTCTCTTTCCCTGACTGTCTTTGTCTGTCTCTTTTCCTGTCTTTCTCTGTCTGCCTCTTTCCCTGTCTTTCTCTGTCTGCCTCTTTCCCCGTCTGCCTCTTTCCCCGTCTGCCTCTTTCCCAGTCTGCCTCTTTCCCCGTCTGCCTCTTTCCCAGTCTGCCTCTTTCCCAGTCTGCCTCTTTCCCCGTCTGCCTCTTTCCCCGTCTGCCTCTTTCCCCGTCTGCCTCTGTCCCCGTCTGCCTCTTCCCCCGTCTGCCTCTTCCCCCGTCTGCCTCTTCCCCCGTCTGCCTCTTCCCCCGTCTGCCTCTTCCCCCATCTGCCCCTTTCCCCGGTTACATTGTGACAAGCCAACATTCCATTTAAGGGCGTGGCTACGCACTCGTCTGAAGTTCTGGCTGCACTGTGATTCCCAGCTCCATTGACTTTAATGGAGGCAGGTTTTTTGGTGAATAACTGTAAAGTGCGGGGTTAAAATTTCCCCTGAAAACATAATCTATGACGTTCCCAGAGTCAAATCGGGTGTCTGTGTAAAATTTCGTGATTGTACATGCGACAGTGTGAATTTCTTTAGCAGACATACATACCTACATACATACACTCAGTTTTATAAGATCCCCTGAGACAACTCTTTCCTTCAATTCCTCTGGTCCATGTTGAGTGTGGTGCACACCGTCACCAAACAGGACAGTGAGTATCTGTAGCTCTATATACAGGCCTACTGACTGATTACGATATGATACGATACCATAATTTCCCACGGGATCAATAAAGTGTATCACAGCAGCACAACTTAAATAAGAACATCAATTACTTAATTGACAAGACAGTAGAGTTGACAGAAGAACATTATACATTAGATTAGGACATACACAGCGGGTAAACTGAAAAGTAGAAGAAATAAAGAAGGAAACATTCACCTTGATGATTTAACACTAATGTTATTGTTGTGCATTCCCATAGCAGTTGGCATAAATGATTTCCTATATTTTTCCTTCTTACACCTCAGAAGGATTAGCCGGTTACTGAAGGTCTCTTCTGTCTCATGAATAGCTCATATAATGGATGTGCATTATTACTCATAATAGCCATACACTTTTTCAGAGTTCTTCTCTCCACTACCTCCTCAAAAGAGTCCAGATTGCAGCTAACAGCGGAGCTTGCCTTCTTGAAAAGCTTATTCAGCTTATTAGCATCAGAGACCCGCACACTACTACCCCAGCATATGAGTGAAAAAAAGATGGCACTTGCCACTACAGACTGGTAGAACATTTCTAACATTTTGCTGCACACATTAAAAGACCTCAGTTTCCTTAGGAAATACAATCTGCTCATCCCCTTCTTGTAGACCCTCTCTAAGTGGCATCTCCAGTCCAGTTTGCTATCCAGGTGGACCCCCAAATATTTGTAACTCTTCACCTGCTCCACCTCCTCCTACTGATTACAAGACTGTAGACACCTGTGATGCTGATTAGTGGACACACCTTGATTTAACATGTCCCTTTTGTCATATTATTTTCAGCGGTACCACAGTTTCTGTCCAGGCCTGTTTCATGAGTTTTATGTTTTTAAAAATTCAGTGGAAGGATGGTTGAAAAGCAATGCCTGACTTTCATTTGTTCATTTTCATAGATTTTTTTTATTATTACTTTTGTCAGATTCAAGTTATTTCTGTGACCATTGTGGATTTTTCTTTCATTAAACGAGGAGTACCAACAATTTTGACCACGTGTGAATATAGAGGACCAGAGTGCGTGGCGGGGATATTATACAGAGAAGCAGTGTCTGGGGGAATATTATACAGAGGAGCAGTGTGTGGGGGGGATATTATACAAGGAGCAGTGTGTGTGTGGGAATATTATACAGATGAGCAGTGTGTGTGGGGAGATATTATACAAAGGAGCAGTGTGTGTGGGGAGATATTATACAAAGGAACAGCGTGTTGGGGGGATATTATACACAGGAGCAGTGTGTGGGGGGATATTATACACAGGAGCAGTGTGTGGGGGGATATTATACACAGGAGCAGTGTGTGGATGAAATATTATATAGAAAAGCTCTGTGTGTGGAGGGGATATTATACAGAGGAGCTGTGTGTGTGGGGGGGATATTATACAGAGGAGCAGTCTGTGTGTGAGGATATTGTACACGGGACATTGTGTGTAGGTATGTTATACAGAGAGGCAGTGTGTTTGGGGGGGATATTATACATGAGGCAGTGTGTTTGGGGGGATATTATACATGGGCCAGTGTGGGTGAGATATTGTGGAGAGGGGCGGTGTAGAGGGTTTATTATGGACAGGGGCGGTATAGAGGTTGTAATATTAATTTTTTAAGGGCAATACTTCATTTTCTGGAACAACTTCAAGGGTACTAAAACACTTTTGGCCATGACTGTGTGTGTGTATAATCTAATATATAAAGCTGAATGTGTGTGTGGTGTGGTGTGGTGTGGTGTGTGTCCGGGATTGGCATCCGCACCGTTGCAGCTACAGCCACAAAATTTTGCACACTCACACTTCTGGACCCCGAGAGCGTCATAGGCTATGTTTTGAGGGGAAATTTTAACCCCGCTCTTTACAGTTATTCACCAAAAAACCTCCCTCCATTAAAGCGAATGGAGCTGGAAGCCACAGTGCAGCCAGAACTTCAGAAGAATGCGCAGCCACGCCCTTATATGGAATGTTGGCGTGTCACAATGCAGCCAGGAAAAGAGACAGACACAGACAGGGAAAGAGGCAGCCACATACAGGCTAAAGGCCCAGTCACACACAACGACTTACCAGCGATCCCGAAAACGATGCGACCTGATAGGGATCGCAGGTAAGTCGCTGGGAGGTCGCAGGTGAGATGTCACACAGTCAGATCTTACCAGCGATGCAGGAACAATACAGGTCGCAGTAGCGACCTGTATAACGATCTCAGCAGTCACTGTGACCCTGTCACACAGTGTCAAACACAGCGATGTGTCCTGCACAGCAGGACATCGCCTTTGAAGAAAATGGCCTGGACCATTCTGCAATGATTAGCGATCTCACAGCAGGGGTCTGATCGCTGGTAAGTGTCACACATAACGAGATCGCTAACGGGATCGCTACTGCGTCACCAAACGGTGACTCAGCTGCGATCTCGCTAGCGATCTCGTTATGTGTGACAGTACCTTAAGAGAGACACAAAGAGACAGGGTAAGAGACAGACAGACAAAGAGACAGACTGACAGGGAAAGAGACAGACAGGGAAAGAGAAGGAAAGAGGGAAAGAGACAGACAGGGAAAGTGACAGAGATAGACAGACAAGGAAAGAGACAGACAGACAGGGAAAGAGATTGAGACAGTCAGAGACAGACAAAGATAGAGAGAGAGAGACAGAGAGATATATACAGAGGGGGAGACAGACAGAGAATGGGAGAGAAACAGAGAGACAGTTACTATCCCGGGCGTTAATATATTCTATTTATACATTCTATCCCGGGAATGTTAATACATTCTATTTTGTTAACAACAGTTATTAACCCGAGCGAAGCCGGGTATTACAGCTAGTTATATATATACTAGCTGTAATACCCGGCTTCGCCCGGGTTAAAAACTGCTGTTAACAAAATAGAATGTATTAACATTCCCGGGATATAATGTATAAATAGAATATGTTAACGCCCGGGATAGTAACTGTCTCTCTGTTTCTCTCCCATTCTTTGTCTGTCTCCCCCTCTGTATATTTCTCTGTCTCTCTCTCTATCTTTGTCTGTCTGTCTCTTTCTCTGTCTGTCTCAATCTCTTTCCCTGTCTGTCTGTCTCTTTCCTTGTCTGTCTATCTCTGTCACTTTCCCTGTCTGTCTCTTTCCCTGTATGTCACTGTCTGTCTATTTCCCTGTGTCTGTCTGTCTCTTTGTCTGTGTCTGTCTCTTAACCTGTCTCTCTCTTTCCCTCTCTTTCCCTGTCAGTTTGTCTTTGTCTGTGTCTGTCTCTTTGTGTCAGTCTTTTACCCTGTCTCTTTTTGTCTGTCTCTTACCCTGTCTGTATCTGCCTCTTTCCCTGTCTGAGTCTGTCTCTTTCCCTGGCTGCATTGTGACATGCCAACATTCCATATAAGGGTGTGGCTGCGCATTCTTCTGAAGTTCTGGCAGCACTGTGGCTTCCAGCTCCATTTGCTTTAATGGAGGTGTGACGCCCTGGGCAAGCCAGGGGTCACAGGTCACCACACCACCACATCCTACATCCCAGTTAGGAACACCAAAGCTACCAAAATCCTTGTTGCCTTCCTCCAGGGGCTGATGTTCACACCAGGGGGTGGGCCAGGCGGTTGGCTCCGCCCACCGAGGAGTACACAGCCCTGGAGGCGGGAAGAACCAGCAGTCTAGCTAGGGGAGTGAAGGAGTAAACAACAGAGTCTAAGTGAAGTGAAAGTGAAGTGGTAGTGGAGCAAAGAAGAAAGGAGTAAAAGTGAGCGTAGAAAGACCTGAAGTTAGTCCAGCTAAGTGCAGGACAGGTCAGCAAGGTCAGCAACAGCGGTGATCGTCTGGAGGGGGACTGCTCGGAGGTTGCTGGAAGGACCGCGGTCGAGTAGTGGCCCGGTGGTCTGGAGCAGTATACAAAGGACAGTCAGCACCAGGGCAGGGGCCTCTCGGACCCCGGCAAGGCTAGGAGTCGCCATAATTTGCCGAATCCGTCAGTGAAGGGGACGTCGATCCCCCAACAACCAAATCCCGATTGAAGACAACCGTCCAACCATTAGTGAGGAACCCCGCCACCGCCAGGGCACCAGCTCCTCAGGGCCAGCGTCTGCGGGCAAAGTAGGGCTCCTCCGGCCCATATCCAAGCCGGGGAGCGGGTTACCGGTGGGAACCCATCGCTACCAACTTAGAAACATCAGGTGCAGATCAAAAGGGACATCACCGTTACCTGCTGGGAGAGCAAGTGCAGCCGTCAGTGGGAACCGTCTTTCCAGCCGTGTGGTTTACCGTAAAACTGTGTCAACGTCTCAGGCTGAGTGAGTACCACAGTGCCGCAAGGCACAGCGCTGCCCCCGCGTCCCTGCGCCCACCAGGCCCTGCACCCTTCCACCCCATCACCGGGCCCCGGGATCACCAACCCCTACCCACGGAGGGGCAACATGTGGCGCCCCAGGACCTGGTCGCCACAACAGCATTGCCCTCCCAAAGGGTTAATGCTGAGCCTGGAGGTAATTGGGAGGTCCATTGGCCAGCAAGTGTAACATCCAACGCAGTTCTCCCTCCGGCCAGCAGGGGGAGCTCTGAACCTGGGATTCCAGGGAGTATCCCCTTAAGTCTGATCTGGGGGAGGAAGTAGTGGTCAGTCTGTAGAGAGCAGTAGAAGTGAACAGACGCAGAGTGAGCTGTCCTGTGAATCTGGGGCCTAGAGCTAGAGTAGCTTGGTCCAGAGAAGCAGGAGTAGCTGAGAGGCAACGGAGAGACTCGGACATCGGAGTCTGTGGCCACCAGGGCTTAAAATACTCCCTGGTAGCCGAATCCGAAGGGCAGGAGAGCTGCAAGCACCTGGCCCAAAAACATCCCAAAAGCACAGCTGCAGCATCAAGGCCCGGTGTGGACTCCAGCAGAGAAGCACCAGAGAGAGGGCCTGCGCAGCCTGCTACAGAGGGAAAGGGACGTACCATCAGTCCCAGCAGCAAAGAGGGCCATTGCTGGATTCAGAGAAGCAGGGTCCTATCATAACAAAGAAAAGCACAGGAGTAGGCCTCATACTCAGCTGGCCAGAAAGATCTCCCCAAGTACTTCCAGGCCGACCGGATCCCCATCACCACCTGTAACGGTCTCCCAGGACTGGACTGTTTCCAAAGTAAAAGAGGAAAAGGTAAAGAGACTGTTGTTTGTGCCTGGTTCTTTCATTGCCTGTCGGCCCTGCACCGTGTTAGCCACACAACCCCATAGACTTCCACGAGCACTAACAGGGTCCCCGGGGCTCCGCTCCACCTATGGGGAGCAGTACCACCATTGCTGCTATAACATCACCCCGGAGGCCTCACACAGCAGCGGCGGCTTAATAGCCGCAGACCACAGGTGGCGTCACGAACACAAACTGTATTCATCAAGCCACATATTCTACTGACACCCACCAGGGCCACGGAGCCGGGCCCAGCCACCACTGACTACCACCGGACTAGTCCGGCCCGGCACCGGGTGTCCCATAGCCTTGGGGTGGGCGAGTCAACTTTGGCGTCACAAACAGGATTTCGTGCCCGGTCCCACCGGGTACTGTGCGCCTGAAGAATTGCGCTTAAAAGACTGTGTTAGGGTATGTGCGCACTAGGCGTTTTTTTCACGCTGCGTTTTTATGTGCGTTTTTGTCTAAAAACGCACCCGCGGCTAAAAAAACGCGGCAAAAACGCATGCGTTTTTGCCGCGATTTGGTGCGTTTTTTGCTGCGTTTTTGCTCACTGCGTTTTTAATCAGTGCACAATGCCATTAAAGATTGTTGATGGAAAAAAAAAAAAAAAAAAGGTCTGATGTCATTTCCTTCTTCAAAATGTTCATTGTATGCAGGAGAGCAGACAGCTGCAGAACTAGTGTATGCAGGAGAGCAGACAGCAGCTGCAGAACTACAAGTCTCAGCATCCTCCATTCACTAGTGTATGGAGGAGAGCAGACAGCAGCTGCAGAACTACAAGTCTCAGCATCCTCCATTCACTAGTGTATGCAGGAGAGCAGACAGCAGCTGCAGAACTACAAGTCTCAGCATCCTCCATTCACTAGTGTATGCAGGAGAGCAGACAGCAGCTGCAGAACTACAAGGCTCAGCATCCTCCATCCAGGACTGTATGCAGTTTTTTGCCCAAAAAGAAAAAAAAAATGACGTAGGCTTCGCCATATTTTTGTATGCTAGCCGGGTACAGCAGGCAGGTACGGGCTGCCCCCAACCCCCAGCTGCCTATTTGTACCCGGCTGGGAACCAAAAATATAGAGAAGCCCTTTTTTTTTAATTATTTCATGAAATAATTAAAAAAAAAATGACGTGGGCTTCGCCTAATTTTTGAGTCCAGCCGGGTACAACTAGGCAGCTGGGGATTGGAATCCACAGTGCAGGGTGCCCATGCTTTCTGGGCACCCCCACTGAGAATTGCAGTCTGCAGCCACCCCAGAAAATGGCGCTTTCATAGAAGCGCCATCTTCTGGCGCTGTATCCAACTCTTCTAGCTGCCCTGATGCCGGGTGGCTAGCTAGGTAATAATGGAGTTAGGGCTAGCTGTATAGCTGGCCCTAAGCCCGAAATTCATGGTGTCACGCCAATATTAGACATGGCCACCATGAATTTCTAGTAATGATAAAAAAAAAACACAACACACAGAAAAATATTTTTATTAGAAATAAAACACAACACAATTAGTGACTCCATCTTTATTGAAATAAACCCCCCTCCGCAGTAATCCTGGGTCAGGGTCCCGCGCCGTCCAATCAGGATCCAATATCATCTGATCGGTTTGCTGGAAGGCAAAGCGACCAGATGATGTGTCAGGTTCAAGGAAGTGAATCACATCACACATCAGCTGATTGTATAAAAGCCAATTATACAATCAGCTGATGCATCAGTGCAAAAAAAAAAAATAAATAATACTCACTTATGTGCTGTGCTGATTACCGGCAGCTCCTGGAGCGATCGATTGGACAGGAGTCTGATCCTATACGATCGCTGCCGGAGCTGCCGGTAATCAGCTGATGAAGTCCCCTGACGGCAGGATCAGCTGATAGCCGGCCGAAAAAGCCGGCGAGACTACGATCAGCTGATGCGTCAGGTGACTGCATCAGGTGATCAGCGCCAGGTCCTGCAAGCAAGGTCCTGCCCCGGGGAGACTGCACACAGCCAGAGCGGCGGGACCGGGAGGAGATGGGAGCGGGCATGGCATCGGGACCCTGCAGACAGGTGAGTATATGACATTTTTTTTTTTCTACTGTTCACTTTGGTTTTCGCCGCTGCCTCCACCTCCCGCCCAGACATGACGCCGCACGGAGCTGACATGGCACCGGACGGGAGGTGGACGCAGCGGTGACGGTACCGGGAGGATTCATGCTTCTGTGTTTACCAACAGAAGGAATCCTCTTCCTGTACACGTCACTGTAGTGCCCACCCCTTGCGTTTATAGCTGCGTTTTTAGTCATAGAAACGCGGCTATATGCGTTTTTCATTGCGTTTTTAACATCTCATTGAATTCAATGAGTGAAAAACGCAGTGGAAAACGCAGAAATAATTGACATGCTGCGTTTTTGTGGTCACCACAAAAACGCAGCTAAAAAAAAACGCTGTGTGAGGACAGCACTTCTGAAAACCCATTGACATTGCTGGGGAAGCAATGTCACTGCGTTTTCAGCACAAAAACGCGGTAAAAAACGCCGCTAAAAACGCGGCAAAAACGCCTAGTGCGCACAAGGCCTTACTGCGTGTTTCACTGTTTGAAAACTGCCGCCGCCATTAGCCCCGCTGAGCGCAGGAAGAAGGGAGGCGTGCCTGACAAAGAGCGCGAAGGGAGCGCGCCATCAGAGCAGAGCGCTGTTAACCCCGCGCGACCCAGAAGGGAATTTGAAAAGTGAACGGAGCCTGGTAAGGTTCACTAAGGGGGAGGAAGATGTCCGACTCGGAGGGAGGGCAGGTGGCTGCCATAGCCCGAGACGCCGCAGCACCAGCCGAAGCAATCCCAGTCGCCGTCGCCCCAGCCCCCGCTGTAGTGACGGTAATGCCGATCACGATGCCGTACATCCCGGGGGCAGAATGGCTGCCGCAGTACTCCGGGGAGTCACATACCCTCAGTGACTTCAGAGAAAGCCTGCACAGCTTGTTCCGGGTGTATCCGCTGACTGAGAGCCAGAAGGTGGGCATATTAATGGGGCAGCTAGCCAGCGCTGCCCAGCGTGAAGTGAAGTCCTGGCCTGATACAGAAAAAGGGACAGCAACCCAGATACTGGCCAAGCTAAAGAGTACTTTTGACACCCGCACCGCAGCAGAAATAAAGATGAGATTCTTTGGGTGCAAACAACGGGCCACAGACAGCATAAGGGACTATGCCTTAAACTTGCAGGAGGCCCTGAAAGCAGTTAAGCAGGTGGACCCAGAGAGTGTACGTGAAGAACACAAACTCCTAACTGAGCAGTTCATAGAGGGGCTCCTGTCAGATGCCCACAGGACCCAGCTGCGTATCATGGTCCTGCAGAACCCTGCTCTGGACTTTGCAAAGTTTAAGGACCAGGCCATCCGGGTACTGAGAGAATCTACACCGAACGACCCAGTACCCCTCCGGCCTCTTGCTATCACGTACCCTGGGGTGGTGCTTGCAACACCAGCTGCTGCAGGGGCCGAGGCGCAGTCCATGGAAAAGGATCCCACTGCAGAGCTCAGACAGCAGGTCCGGGAGCTGACCAAAACTGTAGCTGCCCTTGCCAAGACCGTGCAGTCTCTACAAGTGACCCCATCACCTGCAAGAATCGAGTTGGCCTCCAGCCCAGTTGACGTCACATGGATGCGACAGAGGAGTATTCCGCCGACCCGAGGCAGAGACACAGACCGGTATGATTCAACGGGACAACCGATCTGCCGCCGCTGCAGTCAGGCGGGCCACATTGCACGACACTGTCCTTTAAATGGGCCGAGCCTGGGGCCAGGAGCCGACCCCCAGGTGTAAGGAAGCCCGGCTCAACCCCCAGCCGCAGCAAGTATGTGGGAGGACGACCGGTCCTTCCTATTGTGCTGGATGGGATCCCTTTGAATGCTCTCCTGGATACGGGGTCCCAGGTAACAACCATCCCCTATAAACTGTACAAAAGATATTGGGCTGATTCAGACATTGACCATGGCCCAGATGATGATTTAACAATTGTGGCTAGTAATGGTCAGCCCTTGCCTCAAATTGGGTACAAAGAAGTAACCATTAAAGTGGGGCGGGTAGAATTGCCTTGTCAGGGGATGATAATTGTAGATATTGATCGCAAAGAATCTGACCCACTGCTAACCCTTGGTACAAATGTGATAGAAAATTGTATTGCCGAAGTGATAATTTTGTTGCAACAGGCGTCTGAAACTGCCAGCTCCGGGCAGCAGCGCGCCCTACAGAGGGAGATCAGAGCCCTGATGAGGAGGCAGCAGGTAGAGCTGAGAGGAGAAATTGGCAGTGTGAGGGTAAGTGACCCCCTCCCCATTGCAATACCCCCAAGAAGTGAAATGTTGATATGGTGTCGGGCAGCAATAGGCCTCAAGGGTCAGGACTTCCATGCCTTGGTAGAACCGGTGTATTCAGACAGTAGGCCTGGAGTCCTGATAGCCAGAGGGGTAGCAGACGTCCGCAAGGGGAGAGTGCCCGTCCGTGTCCTGAATTGTGGGGAGGAGGAAGCCAAATTGCCCCGGTACGCCACTGTAGCAAAACTGTACACTGTCAGCAACAATACCATCAAAGCAGTGGAACCCTTGATCCCGTCCGACCAGGCGGAAGACAATGGCTCCAAGGGGCAGCTGGAAGACTGGTGCCAAAAATTACATGTGGGCACCGACTCCACCCCCTCACACCAAAAGCATGGGGTTTACCGGGTGGTACAGGAGTACGAGCGGGTCTTCAGCAAACACCCCCTAGATTTTGGGCAGGTGAAAGGGGTTAAACATCAAATCCCCACGGGTGATCATCATCCCATTAAAGAGAGATACCGCCCTGTACCCCCCGCACAGTATCAGCGTGCCAAAGAAATGTTACGGGAAATGAAGGAGGCTGGGGTTATCAGAGATAGTTGTAGCCCCTGGGCAGCTCCACTAGTGCTCGTAAAGAAAAAAGATGGTACAATGAGAATGTGTGTAGATTACAGGCAAATTAACCGCATTACACATAAAGATGCTTATCCACTGCCCAGAATAGAGGAGTCACTCACAGCCTTAAAGTCAGCTAACTATTTCTCCACCTTGGATCTCACCAGTGGGTATTGGCAGGTTCCCGTGGCAGAGGCGGACAAGGAGAAGACTGCATTCACGACACCAATGGGCCTCTGTGAGTTCAACTGTATGCCATTCGGGCTCTGCAACGCCCCAGGGACATTCCAAAGGTTGATGGAGTGCTGCTTGGGCCACCACAACTTTGAAACCGTGCTGTTGTACCTGGATGACGTCATAGTCTACTCCAAGACTTATGAAGACCACCTGAGGCACTTAGCAGAAGTGTTTGAGTCCTTGTCGAAATATGGCCTGAAGATAAAGCCGTCCAAATGTCACCTCTTGAAGCCAAAGGTACAGTACCTGGGTCATGTGGTCAGCGCAGAAGGTGTGGCACCTGATCCGGAGAAAGTCACCGTAATCAAGGACTGGCCAAGACCCACCACGGTAAAGGAGGTGCGGCAGTTCCTTGGGCTGGTGGGCTACTACCGAAGGTTCATTGATGGTTTCACCAAGATAGCAGCGCCCCTTCAAGATCTCCTGGTGGGCCAGCCAAAGCAGGCTAAGAAGCAGAGCCCTCCATTTGAATGGAGCAGTCAACTAGAAACATCCTTTGTCCGGCTGAAAGGGGCTCTCACGGGAGAAGAAATTCTGGCCTACCCTGACTACAGCCAGCCGTTTGTACTGTATACAGACGCCAGCAACGTGGGACTGGGAGCAGTTCTGTCCCAGGTGCAGGGAGGCAGAGAGAGGGTGATAGCGTACGCCAGTAGGAAGCTTCGGCCCACAGAAAGGAATCCAGAAAACTACAGTTCCTTCAAGCTGGAGTTCCTCGCTATTGTTTGGGCAGTGACTGAACGCTTCAAGCACTATCTGGCATCGGCCAAGTTCACCATCTTCACGGACAACAATCCGTTGACACACCTGGCAACAGCCAAGTTAGGTGCGTTGGAACAGCGATGGATGGCCCGGCTGTCTAACTTTGACTTTACCATCAAGTATCGGGCTGGCAAGAAGAATAACAATGCTGATGCGCTGTCCAGAATGCCTCACTTACCCGAGTCTGGAGAAGACCTGGATGAACTCGAAGAGATAGAGTTACCGGCTTTCCATCACCAAGGTGTTTCCCAGTGTGAGCATGCTGTAGGAGTGAAGCACTCGAGCCAGCACGATGTCTCGGTCAACCCATTACTCCACCATAATTGGGAAGAGACACAGAACGGTGACCCGGCCGTGCGATTGGTCAAAGAAAAGCTAGCACAAGCTGAGGCTCATCTTGGCCCAGATGCTCCAGAAGAAGCCCAGCAGTTGTGGAAGGAGAGGGGATGACTGTTCACCTATCAAGGCAAGCTCTGTAAGAGATATGTCAACTGGCGAACGAATGAACTCGTCTGGCAGATAGTGGTTCCGCAGAGGGATGCTCCAATGGTCCTAGCAGCTTATCATGATAATGCAGGACACTTCGGGTGGAAGAAGTTGGAGACCCTACTCCGTGATCGGTTCTACTGGGTGCACATGAGAAAGACAGTCGAGAAGTGGTGCCGAGACTGTGGTCCGTGTAACCTGAGGCGGAAAGATGATGCCAGCCAGAGGTCTCCCCTACAGCCAATTGTCACGAAGCAGCCCCTGGAGTTGGTGGCCCTGGACCACGTGAAGTTAACACCCAGCCGGTCAGGCTATGTGTACGCCCTCACCATTGTGGACCATTACTCTTGTTTCCTGGTAGTAGTGCCCGTGAAGGACCAGACAGCCAGAACAGCAGCGAGAGCATTTCAGGCCTACTTTTGTCGACCTCATGGTTACCCTGAAAGGGTACTGACTGATCAGGGTTCTGCATTCGAGGCAGAAGTGTTCCAAGAGTTCTGTAACATGTACGGTTGTAAGAAAATCAGAACCACACCGTACCACCCCCAAACCAATGGATTGTGCGAGAAGATGAACCATGTGGTTATTGACATGCTCAAGACTCTACCTTTGGAAGAAAGAAACCAATGGCCAGAAAAGTTACCCGATCTGGTAGACTTGTACAACCATATCCCGGTAAATTCGACCAACTGCAGCCCTGCTTACCTGATGCGAGCCAGACCTGGCAAGTTACCTGTAGACTTTGAGATGGGGACTGTGTCACCTGAGGCGGTTCAGGAAATAGAGGATTGGGATACAGAGCGGCAGCAGCGGTACCGTAAGGTCCAGGAATGCATAGAGAAGAGCCTGTCTCAAGCAAGAACGAGACAAGAGCAGCATTACAATCAAACAGCCCCAGCAATTCCCTTAGCACCTGGAGAACAAGTCCTCAAGAAGAAGCGGAGGACGCATAAATTGGATGATCAGTGGGAAAACGAGCCCTACACCATTATCCCCTCCAACTTTGACAATAGTAAGGTATGCCTCATAAGCAAGGATGAAGGCAAGACCTATCAAGCAGTTTCTCGGGACCGCCTGAAAGCGTGCCCTGAACGGTGCAGAACCCCAAAAGAAGTAGAAGAAGTACAAGAAAGTCCCCAAAGTCAAGAAAAAGAGGAAGAGATGATCCAAACAATCCTTGGAAAATTCCCCAAAACTTGGACCCGAATAAACAATGCCATAGTGGTACCAGTCTTGACGTTCCCGCAGTTGGTCGAGCCAGAAACAGAAGAGGTTCCAGATCCACCTAAAGAACCGGCCGCTCCAACACGAGGTGACACGCCAGCAGTGGAACAGGAGGTTCAACCCCCTGCCAGTGGTGAACCTGCCGTACCCTTGGCGAATCTGAGATCCCGTAGGCAACCGACATGTATCCCTGTCAGGGTTAGGCCTACCAATCACACGGGGGGGGGCAGACACTCTAAGTAGTCAGGGACAAACCCCAGAGCTACGCCGGTCCCAACGTAGCACTCGGGGACAGCCCCCTCCAAGGTATAGAACATAGAAAGTAAAATACCTAACAGAATGTAAATAGTTATGTGAAATGTCTGTAATGTTGTGTATAAAATGCTTTTTTGTCTTAGGCGATTAAGTAAATGGACAATTGGGCCACTGGACTATGGGTGGCCAACACCTAAATTGTTCATAGTTAGCACCCGTGTGCTCAACACCCCTGAAGAAAAACCCGTCCGGCGTGCCTAGAGTGGGGTCATCAATGCTCTGACGCACGCCCAGAGCCTACGTTGGGGGTTTGATCGCGGTGGGTCCCCCATGGAGCAGTGTAATGGACACCCGGCAGGGAGCCACACTGGACTCTTATAGTAGTGTTTACGTTTGTAACGTTTAAGTAATGCGCCTCCCATAATGGGATGAGATGTTGCAACATGTTGTCTTTGTTTCCACAGTCCGGGAGTACTGAATTTAACTAAGGGGGAGTGTGGCGCCCCAGGACCTGGTCGCCACAACAGCATTGCCCTCCCAAAGGGTTAATGCTGAGCCTGGAGGTAATTGGGAGGTCCATTGGCCAGCAAGTGTAACATCCAACGCAGTTCTCCCTCCGGCCAGCAGGGGGAGCTCTGAACCTGGGATTCCAGGGAGTATCCCCTTAAGTCTGATCTGGGGGAGGAAGTAGTGGTCAGTCTGTAGAGAGCAGTAGAAGTGAACAGACGCAGAGTGAGCTGTCCTGTGAATCTGGGGCCTAGAGCTAGAGTAGCTTGGTCCAGAGAAGCAGGAGTAGCTGAGAGGCAACGGAGAGACTCGGACATCGGAGTCTGTGGCCACCAGGGCTTAAAATACTCCCTGGTAGCCGAATCCGAAGGGCAGGAGAGCTGCAAGCACCTGGCCCAAAAACATCCCAAAAGCACAGCTGCAGCATCAAGGCCCGGTGTGGACTCCAGCAGAGAAGCACCAGAGAGAGGGCCTGCGCAGCCTGCTACAGAGGGAAAGGGACGTACCATCAGTCCCAGCAGCAAAGAGGGCCATTGCTGGATTCAGAGTAGCAGGGTCCTATCATAACAAAGAAAAGCACAGGAGTAGGCCTCATACTCAGCTGGCCAGAAAGATCTCCCCAAGTACTTCCAGGCCGACCGGATCCCCATCACCACCTGTAACGGTCTCCCAGGACTGGACTGTTTCCAAAGTAAAAGAGGAAAAGGTAAAGAGACTGTTGTTTGTGCCTGGTTCTTTCATTGCCTGTCGGCCCTGCACCGTGTTAGCCACACAACCCCATAGACTTCCACGAGCACTAACAGGGTCCCCGGGGCTCCGCTCCACCTGTGGGGAGCAGTACCACCATTGCTGCTATAACATCACCCCGGAGGCCTCACACAGCAGCGGCGGCTTAATAGCCGCAGACCACAGGTGGCATCACGAACACCAACTTTATTCATCAAGCCACATATTCTACTGACACCCACCAGGGCCACGGAGCCGGGCCCAGCCACCACTGACTACCACCGGACTAGTCCGGCCCGGCACCGGGTGTCCCATAGCCCTGGGGTGGGCGAGTCAAACACAACACCTGGCTGCTCCGCATCACCACCCCCGGGATCCCCATATTGAGCAGCGGTGGTGCTACAAATCATCACAACCGTGGGTGGCGTCATGGACAATCTCCCCAACAAAACCCCTTTCACTCACGGGCGAGGAGTGCCGCTCGAGAACCCCCGGGATCCGGCCCACCGCTCGAGCCACCACTGAGCAGCAGCAGCCGGACCCGAGCAGAGGGGTGAGCGCGGTGCCGGCACCCTCCTCCCCGCCCACGACAGAGGCAGTTTTTTTTTGTGAATAACTGCAAAGAGCGGGGTTAAAATTTCCCCTCAAAACATAGCCTATGACGCTCTCGGGGTCCAGAAGTGCGAGTGTGCAAAATTTTGTGGCTGTAGCTGCGACGGTGCGGATGCCAATCCCGGACATACACCCACACATACACACACAAACACACACACTCAGCTTTATATATTAGATTATTATATATATATATATATATATATATATATACACACATACATACTCACACACACACACACACACACACACACATACATACATATACAGGGTGGTCCAAAAGTAGGTGGACAGTATGTATAATAGGGCTATGAAGGGGGTGATTTATCAAACATGGTCTAAAGGGAAACTGACTCAGTTGCCCCTAGCAACCATCAGATTCCATTTTTCAGTCTTCACAAGCTCTCTGGAAAATGAAAGGTGGAATCTGATTGGTTGCTAGGGGCAACTGAGTCAGTTTCACTTTACACCATGTTTGATAAATCTCCACCTTCATAACCCTATTACACATACTGTCCACCTACTTTTGGACCACATATTATTATATATATTATACACACACATACACTGTATATGCATGTTTTTCCAAGCATGGTGGAGAGAGTGTGGAAGGTTTGAGCGGTGGGGACAAAGCTGAGGTGAGGCCTGGGTGGAGTCTCAAGGCGGCCCAAAAGTTATTCCAGTATGGGGCCCTGACATTCATGGTGGAGTCCCTGACAATGCATATAGTTTATCTTTATGCCAGTGATCCGTAAGATGGCACCATATACTGCCGTGGGCTCGTACTATACCTCTATCATCAGTCCTTTTAGTAATAAGAATTGTGCAATGTTCCTCCAGTACTGCGATACAGCACCGCATACTTGTGCATGAACCATTAACAGCCCCTTGTCTGGGTGGTTATTTTGCTGTCTGGTTTCTTTAAGCAGAAATTTGACTGTTATTCCAGTTACACCAGTTTGTAGGAGAAATTAAAGAAAAAAATTTGGAAAATGACATTCCTAGACTCTGACTCGGTTATGTCACAGTTCTGCCTTTTGCTTCTAAGTACCTAATTATGATGTGTTTTTTTGCAGCAAGATCTATTCCTTGGAAGTAGCAATTCCCCATTCTGCATGAGACAAGACAACTATGGGGATTTGTAAGGAGATTGAAATATGAAACCCCCATTTGTTGCAAATTATGGACTCCTTGTGCATCCTTGATTGTATGTATATTCCTGTATTTTGTGTACCTTTCTTCACATTTTAGACTTGCAGCTCCTGAACGAGACAGACCTGGAGGCTACATTACTACGTGAGGATTTTTCACAAGTTTTCTTGTGTAGACTGCATCAGGAAATACTCCTTCTCTGGGGAGTTTTTGGAGTAGTTTTTAATTTCATGATGCAGTTTTGAAGAGTTTTTAAAGTGTTTTTGGAGATTGTCTTCCCCTGAAAAGTTATTTATAACCTTCCAGAGGTGTGTTTTTCCATCAGGAGACTCTTCAAATAAACACCATACACTTTCTTTCTTCCCACCGGGTAATTTTCAAAACCAAAAGAGGAAGAAAAATGCTCAGAAGACTGAACATATGAACAGCAAGTTGCATTTTTTTTTTATCAATTTTTCAGGTTGTGTTTTTTTGGGGTTTTTTTTTAGCAATGTTTCAGGTATTTTTTGGAGTGGACCCGAGCCAAAACACAAGTAAAAAAAACTCCATGTGCATATACACTCCAAGATTTTTGAGCCAAAGCTGAAGATCTACTCTTTATTGATTATTTCTCTTTTTTTTAACAAACCTGTGCTTGTTCTGTATATAGATTGGATCATAGGTTTCAAGTAGAGATGGGCGAGACCACAAATGTTCAGGTTCAACCGACCCAGCTGGACTTTAAAAAAAAAAAAGTCCAGTTCGGAACCGGACTTGAGCTTGAACTTGACCTTGGACATCGAACCCTATATAAGTCTATGGGACCCGAACTTGTGTGCTGTAAAATGGTGTTAGTACGGGCTAGAGAGCTTTAAAAGAAAGAAAATAAGGAATAAGACAGTACAGTTATACTTACCGACCTTCTCAGCGGCTGTAACACTACCTTCAGGTCCGATCATTAGCTCTCATAAATATTCAGTGCTTCCCTGGCCACCGGCAGTCCCAGCCTCTGTGATTGGCTACTGTCAGACCGCGCCCCCACCCTGTGTGACTATATCTGTGATTGATTGGAATCACATACGCTGTCTTCATCATGTGTTGTAAAATAATAAAGAATTGGCGTAGGTTCCCACATATATTATGATACCCAGCACTGATAAAGCAGACAATTTTAAAAAACAGCATGTGGTGTCCCCCCAACTTTGATACCCAGCCATGATAAAGGCAACAGCTGGGGGTTGGTATTCTCAGGTAATTGAGGGCCGCAGGCTAAAAATATCAGCCTGCAGCCGCCCCAATTTCTTCACATCCTTTAGATGCTACAATTCTGGTGCTTTAGGCCTTGTGCGCACACTACGTTTTTACCCGTGGTTTTGCTGCAGAAATTTCTTGAGAAATGTTTGTAACCTTTCTGCAGACATTTCCCAGAAAAAACCTATGGGGAAAAAAATAGCTGTGCGCACACTGCATTTTTTTTTCTCAAGAACATTCTTTCTGCAGAATTTCTTGAGAAAGTGTGCATGTCACTTCTTTTCTGCAGGTACCTGCGGTTTTTCACTCCATTCACTGTAATGTAATCGCGAAATACCGCGGGTATACCGCAAGTAGCAAATGATATGCGGTATACCCTCGGTATAGCCGCGGTTTACCTGCGGTAATGTTCATCACTGCCTGCGTTTTGTAGGGAAGTGATGTCATTATTACAGGAAGAGGAAGCAGAACAGAGCATAAACACTGTGAGACTGTGACCGGAGTTGTCTATGACGGCCGGTACGTCTCGCCCCGGTTGTGCTCCCTCCATGTATAGAAAGCAACTCCACTCCAGGGTTTATTGCTGTTTCCCTGCAGGCTGAAAGGAGGGTTAAAAGGAAATAGGAACCGGGGTGTGGGGCCCTAGTGTGAGGGAGTGAACACAACTCCCTAAGCTTCTGCCGAAGAAGCACATGTGAGCCATTTCTGGAATCTGGCTTGTTGGTTCTGGAGGAGGATATTCCGGAATACGTCTTGTGTGCTGTTTTGGATTTGGTTTTGTGCAATAAACTGTGTGCTGTGACCATTGGCGCCTGGATCCCGTGTCTTCTGCCACGCAGCCGATCACGTTACCTCACAGATGGTGGAGAACGCGGGCATGTCAGCCCGGTGAGGTGTAGCATCCATCCCTGGTGACCCAGTAGCACATGTCCTGCATTCGAGCGGCTACACTACAGCCCAAACCCGGCGGCGACATGGAGGACATACTAAAGCAGCTGGCTCAGGCTAATGCACTGCAACAACAGACCAATGCACACCTGCTCCGGTCGTTGGATCGTCAGCAGCAACAGCACCAGCACTCCTTGCAATTGCAGGAACAAAGGCACCAAGAACAGATGGTCCTCCTGACCAAGTCGATCCGTGCCGGACCGGCAGCAACAACCCCGGGACCGGGTGACGACGGCAGCGTCCGGAAGGCGGTGAGACAAGCGTTGCAAAAGATGACACCGGGGGATGATGTGGAAGCGTTCCTGGCTGTGTTTGAGCGGGTGGCCGAGCGGGAGAAGCTGCCGACCCCCCAGTGGGCTGAGGTATTGTCGCCCTATCTGACGGGGGAGCCCCAAAAAGCGTACCTGGACCTCTGTACCGAGGACGCCATAGAATATGAGACCCTGAAAGCCGAAATTCTTGCTCGGTTGGGGGTGAATACTTATGTACGGGCTCAGCGGGTAAATCAGTGGTTCTATGAGGAAGTCAAACCCGTACGCTCCCAGGCCTATGACTTGTTGCATCTGGTAAAGAAGTGGTTGCAGCCTGACACTCTGAGCCCTGCGCAAATGGTGGAGAGGGTAGTGGTTGATCGCTTTGTGCACACTTTACCCGTCAACATTCAACGGTGGGTAGGACAGGGCGACCCAAGTACCCTGGACCAATTAGTGTGCCTGGTGGAGCGGCATGTGGCTACGTAGGACTTGATACGGGAAACTGAGACTTTGCGTGCTGCCCGTCGGTCCGGCCCCTCCAAGCTTCGGGCCAAGGACCCACCGCTGACACCGGTGCGGGAGTCCGCTGCCGTCCCGTCCGAGGCCGCGCCCGCCGTCCCTGAGGTCCGGAAGGCTATGTACCCTAAACGACAACTCGTCAAGGGGGTTTCCTTCCCTATTAGATGTTGGCGGTGCCAGCGGGTGGGACATATGGAAGCCCAGTGTCCACTCACCACGGAGCCCATGGATTGTGGGGTTACCCGGCGGGGTTCAATGTATGCTCAGGCGGTGTGTACCGCGCACCTTGTCTCCCCGGAGACTGAGCCCCACTTGTGCCAAATACAGGTGAATGGATGTCCGGTTACAGGCTTGTTGGATTCCGGAAGCTTAGTGACCCTTGTGCGATCAACCCTAATGGCTGAAGTAAAGGCCACAGGACGTACAGTGGGGGTGGTTTGCATACATGGGGACCGCCGAGACTATCCCACGGGGGTTGTCACCATCACAGCACCCTGCGGTCAGGTGCAACATAAGGTAGGAAAGGATCTGCCGTATTTTTGGACTCTATGGAAGGGGCCTTCTAAGTCCCCTCAGGTATTGGACAGTCCGGGACCTGAGCCCGACAATCCCGAATCCGGGACGCCTGCTGTAGGGCTCCCCATGATAGGGACAGAATGTGAACCCGATAGGTCACCCCTAGAGGTATTGGCAGGAGAGGCTGAGATGGTCGAGCCCATCCCGGAATTGGAGGCGTCCCCGGATACGTTTGGGACAGCCCAACTCCAGGACCCTACATTAATACATGCCCGGGGATGGGTGACAGTGGTTGATGGGGTGGCACAGGTGCCCGGTGCCCAGGTAAGGTACCCCCATTTCGCTCTTAAGCAGGACTTGCTCTACCAGGTAGATGAAATACGGGGCGTGGTGGTAGAGCAGTTGGTGGTGCCCCAGCCATATCGCCGGCGGGTCCTCGACTTGGCTCATAAACACCTGATGAGTGGCCACCTAGGGGCCAAGAAAACGCAGGAGCGAATATTGCAAAGGTTCTATTGGCCCGGGGTCTTTGGGGAGGTAAAACGGTTCTGCGAAACCTGCCCGGAGTGTCAGCTTACCACACCCCTGGCCCACTTTCGCAGTCCGTTGGTACCGTTACCCATTATAGAAGTCCCTTTTGAACGGATAGGGATGGATCTGGTGGGGCCCCTCGTAAAGTCCGCTCGAGGGCACCAACACATCCTAGTGATCGTCGACTATGCCACCCGGTATCCAGAGGCGATACCTCTCAGACATACTGCAGCGAAGCTTATAGCTCGAGAGTTGTTTGCTGTGTTCTGCCGGGTGGGGTTGCCCAAGGAGATCCTTACGGATGAGGGGACCCCATTCATGTCTAAAGTGACCAAAGAGCTATGCCGGCTACTCCAGATCAAGCAGTTGCGTACGTCTGTGTATCATCCTCAAACGGACGGTTTAGTGGAGCGATTCAATAAAACCCTGAAAACCATGCTAAAAAGGGTGATTTCCAAAGACGGGAAAGACTGGGATATGATGCTTCCCTATTTGATGTTTGCCATCCGAGAGGTGCCACAGGCATCCACGGGGTTTTCGCCTTTTGAGTTGTTATACGGGCGACATCCCCGGGGATTGTTGGACCTGGCAAAGGAAACATGGGAGCAGGATTCCACCCCCCATAAAAGTGTGATTGAACACATTTTAGGAATGCAGAACCGCATAAGCGCGGTTATGCCAATTGTGAAGCAGCATTTACAGGAGGCTCAGGCCACGCAGAGCGGCCGCTACAATAGACAAGCCACCGTGCGGACCTTTACCCCCGGGGATCGGGTGTTGGTGTTGGTCCCCACGGCAGAGAGTAAATTCCTGGCTCAGTGGCAAGTCCCCTACGAGATAAAGGAAAGAATCGGGGCGGTCAATTATAAGGTATTGCAGCCCGGTAGGCGGAAACCTGAACAAATATATCATGTCAACCTGTTAAAACCTTGGCAGGAACGGGAAAGCCTGATGGTTGATTTTCCCCCATCTCTCTCCTCTTCGGGTCGTTCAAATCCGGCTCCAGCGACCTCCGGAGAGGACGAACCGGAAGTAAGGATTGGAGAAGCCCTCACCAAGCAACAGAGGCGAGAGGCCAGAAGGCTGGTTTAGCAGAACCCCGATGTCTTCTCCGAACTGCCTGGTAGGACCAGTCTGATACGACATGACATTGTCACCGAGCCTCACCTGAAGGTACGCCTGAAGCCATACCGGGTGCCGGAGCCTCGAAGACAAGCCATATCAGAGGAAGTGAAGACAATGCTACGCCTGGGGGTCATCGAAAAATCCCGAAGTGAATGGGCCAGTCCCATTGTCCTAATACCAAAACCCCGATGGCTCCTTAAGGTTCTGCAATGACTTTAGGAGATTGAACGAAATATCCAAGTTCGATCTCTACCCCATGCCCCGGGTGGATGAGCTGATTGATAGGCTGGGACAGGCGCGATATTTCACCACGCTCGACCTGACCAAGGGGTACTGGCAGGTGCCACTGACGGAGTCCGCCAAGGAGAAAACCGCTTTTGTTACGCCGGAGGGTCTCTTCCACTATGTTGTCTTGCCTTTTGGGTTACATGGCGCTCCGGCCACATTCCAGAGGTTGATGGACTTGGTGCTGGAACCCCACCAGGCGTATGCATCAGCGTACCTTGATGACATCATTATTTACAGCTCTGAGTGGCAGACCCACTTGGAACAGGTACAAGCGGTGGTGAATGCGCTCCGAACAGCCGGATTGACAGCCAATCCCAAGAAATGTGCGTTGGCCCGCTACTTGGGCTACGTAATAGGCCAAGGAGTGATTAAGCCCCAAATTAACAAAGTTGAGGCGATCCAGAAGTGGCCTAGACCCCTGACCACGAAGCAGGTTAGGGCCTTCCTGGGTATCGTGGGGGTACTACAGGAGGTTTGTTAAAAATTTTGCGGGACTATCAGCCCCCTTGACGGACCTTCTCAAAGGCAGGAAGTCCGTCATGGTGCGCTGGACTCCGCAGGCCGAGGACTCCTTCCGGGCCCTGAATGGGGTCCTGTGCGGACAGCCCGTTCTTGTCAACCCTGATTTCCGGAAGGAGTTCGTAGTACAGACTGACGCCTCTGAGGTCAGCCTGGGCGCAGTGCTGTCTCAGGTGGTTCAGGGGGAGGAACACCCCGTCACCTTCTTAAGTAGGAAGCTCACCCCTCCCGAGCGGAATTATAGCGTAGTGGAGAAGGAGTGCCTGGCGATCAAGTGGGCCTTGGAGTCCCTACGCTATTACCTGCTGGGACGGCAGTTTCGCTTGGTGACTGATCACTCTCCGCTGGTCTGGATGAGGTCCGCCAAGGAACGGAATGCCCGGGTTACCCGGTGGTTCCTTTCTCTACAGAACTTCTGGTTTACGGTTGAACACCGGGCCGGAAGGTTGCAGGGCAACGCTGATGCCTTGTCCCGCGGCCCGTGTTTGATGGCGGTAGTTCAACCCCGCACGCTTGAACTGAGGGGGGGGGGGTATGTGAGACTGTGACCGGGGTTGTCTATGACGGCCGGTATGTCTCGCCCCGGTTGTGCTCCCTCCATGTATAGAAAGCAACTCCACTCCAGGGTTTATTGCTGTTTCCCTGCAGGCTGAAAGGAGGGTTAAAAGGAAACAGGAACCGGGGTGTGGGGCCCTAGTGTGAGGGAGTGAACACAACTCCCTAAGCTTCTGCCGAAGAAGCACATGTGAGCCATTTCTGGAATCTGGCTTGTTGGTTCTGGAGGAGGATATTCTGGAATACGTATTGTGTGCTGTTTTGGATTTGGTTTTCTGCAATAAACTGTGTGCTGTGACCATTGGCGCCTGGATCCCGTGTCTTCTGCCACACACACATCACACTCCTTGGACGCCGCACGGAAGCACTTCCGTGTGACCTCCGTCGGGTGCCCGTGCAGTCTGTGTCCCGCTCCAGCCCCGCGGCTGCCCGCACTGCAGTATCAGCAGCTTCTCACACTGCAGTGCTGGCAGCCACGGGGATGACGAGCGCTGCTGTCAGGAGGTTAGATGAGATCATTACCTGCTGTGATGATCTCCTGCTCTCATAATGGCAGCGCTGTCACTGCTTTCTATGCCCGCCAAGTTCTCACATCACGTCTCGCAGGTGGCCCGAGACTGTCACTAGCGGTGACATCACGGGCTCCCATGATTCTTCGCTGAGAACGCGGCAGGCATAGAAGTAGGTGACAGCGCTGATGTCAGGAGTGCAGGAGATCGTCACTGCAGGTAATGATCTCATCTAACCTCCTGACAGCAGCGCTTGTCATCCCCTGCAGTGACCTGGGCTGACCTATTGATGTTAGCTCAGGTCACTGCACTGCTTTCGCAGCCAATGGGGAACATTCTGTTCTTCATTGACTGGGACAGTGACTATGGTATGGATTGTCGTGGGACCCCCTTATTGGATTACGCCGGACCCAGATTTGATTGTTCTTTTCAATAAATTGGTGAAAGAGGGAATGTTTTGGGGAGTGTTTTTCAAATAAAACTTTTTTTGTTGTCTATTTTTTATTTCTTACTGACTGGGTTTGTGATGTCAGGTATCTGATAGATGCTTGACATCATGAACCCCAGGGCCTGATTCCAGGTGACATTACACATCTGGCATCAACCCCATATTACCTCGTTTGCCACCGCACCAGGGCAATGGGATGAGTTGGGGCAAAGTGCCAGGATTGGCACATCTAATGAATGCGCCACTTCTGGGGCGGCTGTAGCCTGCTATTTTTATGCTGGGGAGTGTCCAATGACGATAGACCTCCCTAGTCTGAGAATACCAAACCTAAGCTGTCGCTTTACCTTGGCTGGTGATCCAATTTCGGGGGGACCCCACGTTTTTTGTTTTAAATTATTTATTTAATGTAAAATAACAGTGTGGGATGCCCTCTGTTTTGGATTACCAGCCAAGGTAAAGCTGCCAGCTGTGATTTGCTGGCTGTAGCCGTCTGCTTTACCCTAGCTGGCTACAAAAGATAGGGAGTACCTCACGTCGGTTTTTTTAATTATTTATTGACTAAATACAGGGCTAAACACCCTTTAGTGCCACATGAAAGTCACTAAAGGGTGCCAGCTTAGAATATGCAGGGAGGTGGGACATTATATAGGTCTTTCTCATCTATTATCTATCCAGCTATATCTATCTATCTATCTATCCATCTTTCCCTTTATCCATTATCTGTCTGCCTATCGATTATCTATTATCTATATTATTTACTAGCTGTACTACCTGGCTTCGCCCGGGTTAATAACTGCTGTTAACAAAATAGAATGTATTAACAAACATGTATTCTGCACACAAAAGCCACAAAACAAATAGTTATAAATGTAATTATTAAAAGGCAAAAACTAAGCCAATAGAAGCATTTCACAACATATATTTCAACACCACAGATATTCCACACAGAATTAACTAAATTGGCCAAGTAATGTGCTCCGTCTCTCTCTTTCCAGATCTGTCTCTTTCCCCGTCTGTCTCTTTCCAGGTCTGTCTCTTTCCAGGTCTGTCTCTTTCCAGGTCTGTCTCTTTCCAGGTCTGCCTCTTTCCAGGTCTGCCTCTTTCCAGGTCTGCCTCTTTCCAGGTCTGCCTCTTTCCAGGTCTGCCAGTCTCTTTCTTTGTCTGTCTCTATCTCTCTGTTTCTTTCCCCATCTGTCTCTTTCCAGGTCTGTCTCTTTTCCAGATCTGACTCTTTCCACGTCTGTCTCCCCGTCTCTTTGTCTGTGTTGTCTTTGTCTGTCTCTATTTCTCTGTCTCTTTCCCCGTCTGTCTCTATCAAGGTCTGTGTTTTTCCCCATCTATCTTTGTCTGTCTCTCTGGCTGTCTCCTCCTTCCCTGTCTCTGTCCCTGTCTGCCTGTCTCTTTCCCCATCTGTCTCTTTCCAGGTCTGTCTCTGTCTGTCTTTTTCACCGTCTGTCTCAGTCTGTCTCTTTCCCTGTCTGTCTCTATCTCTCTGTCTGTCTGTCTCTCTCTGTCATTCTCTATCCGTCTCCCCACCGACATCTTATTACCTCACATATAAGCTTCTTATGCTATGAATGTCTTTTGTTTCTATAGCAACCACTCACAGCTCCTACTAATAACCTGTAGTTCCAGGCTCCATTTACTTTAATGAAGGCATGTTTTTTGGAGAGTAACTGTAAAGCGCAGGGTTACATTTTCCTGTCAAAACATAGTCTACGACGTTCCCTGAGTCACATGAGGTGTCTGTGCAAAATTTCGTGATTGTAAATGTGACGGTGTGGATACACTTTTCGTTTCACTTTTTCCCCATTATGTAGATAGGGGCAATATTGATTGGTAAATTGGAACGCGCGGGGTTAAAATTTCGCCTCGCAACATAGCCTATGACACTCTCGGGGTCCAGACGTGTGAGTGTGCAAAATTTTGTGGCTGTAGCTGCGACGGCGCTGCCCAGGATAGTAACTGTCTCTCTGTTTCTCTCCCACTCTCTGTCTGTCTCCCCCTCAGTATATATCGCTCTGTCTCTCTCTCTCTCTTTGTCTGTCTGTCTCTTTCCCTGTCTGTCTCTGACTGTCTCTGTCTCTTTCTCCGTCGTTCTCAATCTCTTTCCCTGTCTGTTTATCTATCTCTGTCTCTTTCCCTGTCTGTCTCTTTCCCTGTCAGTCTTTCTCTTTGTCTGTGTCTGTCTCTTTGTGTCTGTCTCTTACCCTGTCTATGTCTGTTTCTTGCCCTGTCTGTGTCTGTCTCTTTCCCTGTGTCTGTCTCCTTACCTGTCTTTGTCTGTCTCTTACCCTGTCTGTCTCTTTCCCTCTCTTTCCCTGTCTGTCTGTTTCCCTGTGTCTGTCTGTCTCTTTGTCTGTGTCTGTCTCTTTACCTGTCTGTCTCTTAACCGGTCTCTCTCTTTCCCTGTCTGTCTTTTTCCCTGTCAGTCTGTCTCTTTGTCTGTGTCTGTCTCTTTGTGTCTGTCTCTTACCCTGTCTATGGCTGTTTCTTACCCTGTCTGTGTCTGCCTCTTTCCCTGTCTGTGTCTGTCTCTTTCCCTGGCTGCATTGTGACACGCCAACATTCCATATAAGGGCGTGGCTGCGCATTCTTCTGAAGTTCTGGCTGCACTGTGGCTCCCAGCTCCATTCGCTTTAATGGAGGTAGGTTTTTTGGTGAATAACTGTAAAGCGCGGGGTTAAAATTTACCCTCAAAACATAGCCTATGACGCTCTTGGGGTCCAGAAGTGTGAGTGTGCAAAATTTTGTGGCTGTAGCTGTGACGGTGCAGATGCCAATCCTGGACATACACACACAAACACACATTCAGCTTTATATATTAGATTGCAGTTACAGCATAAAAAACTGCAGGGACCAACCTGCGGAAAAACCGCGGCAAAAACGAGGCAAAACCGCATGCATTTTTCCCGCGGTTTTGGTGCGGTAATCTTCAACTTCCAGAAGTTTCTCAAGAAAATTTCTTGAGAAAAATCACTTTTCTAGTGTGCACATAGCCTTAGAAACCCAGAAAGAAAGAAGTCTTTAAATTTTGCCAAGTAGACATAGTATCCAAATAAGCAACACTATAATATTATTATTATTATAATAATAATAATTTATTACATTTTTGCGCAACACTATAATATTATTATTATTATAATAATTTATTCAATTTTTGCTCCAGGATACAAACAATTAAGAAACAAAATAGGGATAGGGTATAGTGCAAAAGGGGAAAGAACCCCACGTGCCCCCGGAATAAAAGGACCAGTAAATATGATGTATAAATTCAGTAATGGAATACAGTGGGAACTAACATTAGATGGTTCTAAACCAGGGGTCTCAAACTCGGCTGGGTGTATGGGCTGCACAGAGGGAAAAAAATAATTTGGAGGGCCGCATTCTTTGCAGGACTAAGTGACATTTTTATTGGTACCATATTTTTTTTTTTACACACCTTTGGACCACTGATTTTGAACATTTTTGACTTGTTTATTATAACAAATGTGCACATTCTTTGTTTAAATATGAAAAAAAAAAAAAATTGATGGTAAAAAAAAAAGTCATGTCTTATTTTGAGGGGTTTTTTTTTGTGTTTTTTGGGTTTTTTTTTTCATTTTATCCCTTTCTTGTAACTAATAGTGTTACAATTAGCACTATATAGAAATTTTGGCCAACATCGTTTAGTAATGTTCCCCATGTTGTTGTAATGTGCCCATCCTATAGTAATGTGCCCCGTCCTTGTCCCCATCTTGTAGTAATGTGTCTCATCCTTGTCCCCCATCTTATAGTAATGTTTTCCCATCTTTTTCCCCTTGTAACAATCTCCCTATCCTGTAGTACTGTCCCCATCATATAGTTGTCCCATTCTGTAGTCATATGCCCATCCTATAGTAATGTCCCCATCCTATAGTAATGTTCCCATCCTATAGTAATGTGCCAACCTTGTCCCCATCCTATTGTAATGGCCCCATCCTATAGTAATGTGCCATCCTTGTCCCCATCCTATAGTAATGTCCGCATACCATAGTAATGTGCCATCCTTGTCCTCATCCTATAGTAATGTCCCCATCCTATAGTAATGTCCCTATCCTATAGTAATGTCCCCATCCTAAAGTAATGTCCCTATCCTATAGTAATGTCCCCAGCCTTATCCCTATCCTATAGTAATGTTTCCCATCCTTGTCCCCTTGTAGCAATGTCCCTATCCTGTAGTACTGTCCCCATCGTATAGTAATGTCCCTAGCCTTGTCCCCATTCTATAGTAATGTCCCCATCCAATAGTATTGTGCCCATCCTTATAATGTCCCCATCCTATAGTAATGTGCCCAGCCTTGTCCCGTTGTAGTAATGTCCCTATCCTGTAGTACTATGCCCCATCCTAGTCCCCATCCTATAGTAATATCCCCAGCCTTGTCCCTATTCTATAATAATGTGCCCATCCTCTAGTAATGGGTCGGGGGGGGGGGGGCAGTGGCGGCGGCTGAAAGGGGGCAGTGGCGTTATAACTTACCAATTGCTCTCCAGTCCTCAGCTTCCACAGACGCCGGAGTGAAGGTGAGGGGAGCGGTCTCCGGCCCCAGATCCACAGTGATTGGAGTGATCACAAGGCGGGTCTCTCCAATCAGAGCTGGGGTCGGGTGAAACAGAGGTCATCCAGCTCCAGCCAATGGTCAGTGCTACAGCTGCACTGATCATGGCTGGATATCAATGTTTCAGCCATTTTCAATGAAACATTACAGTGGCTGTGATTGGCTGAGCGGCGTTCGTCAGCCAATCACAGCCTCCGTAGGTCCGGGGAGGAGGCACCATCCTCCTGTGGTCCCCTCCTCCCTGAATCTAAGGTATTTGCAGCGATCACAGCCACCGGGGCTTCGGGGCTGCGATTTTGCCATGACATACCCAGTACGTCATGGGTCCTTAAGTACCAGGGAGCCATAGGACGCTAAGGGGTTAATTTGCCGTTCTTCACATACACACACACAAAAAAAACACCATTCTTCTCACCTGTCCCGCGTTCCCTCAGCTGCCTCATCTCGGCTTCTTGTTGTCTGCAGGCCCGTGCCCCCGGTGACTATCGCGGCCGGTGTAGGGGCCGCAGCCCCTGTCAGCAATTTATGTTATGGACTCTGAGCGCAGCGCCGGCAAGACATTTATCTGACATAAAGCACAGACAGTGGCTGCGACCCCTGCATGGGCCGCGATAGTGAACAGGGGCACGGGACTGCGGGCCGCACGAAGCAGCCTGAGGGGCCGCATGTTTGAGACCTCTGTTCTAAACAATTGTGACTAAAGGGGGCTTTACACGCAGCGATATTGCTAGCGATATCGCTGGTGAAAGCACCCACCCAAGTCGTTTGTGCGTCACAGCCGTTCGCTGGTGTCACACGCAACAACGTCGCTAACGATGCCGGATGTGTGTCACTATTGGGCCGCTGCTTAGTGATGCCGCACGAACCGCCCCCTTAGAAAGGAGGTGGTTTGCCGGCAACAGCGATATCGCTAGGCAGGTAAGTCCGTGTGACGGCTCCTAACGATTTTGTGCGCCACGGGCACAAACGATGGGGGCGGTGCTTTCGCTAGCGATATCGCTGCGTGTAAAGCCCCCTTTAGTCTGTGGAATGGACTTAATTTACTAACCGGCTTATGAGGCCACTGTAAAAGGTTACATAAAGCTCAAAAACTGAATACTCGTTTGCCTCATTACTCTATTTTGGTCTGGTTCAGACGAGAGTATTTCATGCTCTGTAAATAGACTGTAATGCCTGGGTTGTCAGCAAAGTCTTCCGACCTGAACCTACAGGCCAAACTAGTGCATGTATGTATGGAATGGGATGTATTTGTGAATGGGCATACAGAGCTAGATCTGTAAGCAATTTGCAGATGTGGCTAGTATCATGGTAAACTAGGTGGTCCATGTGAACGCAGCCTGAGGCCCGTTTCACACGTCAGTGAAAAACACAGACGTTTTTCACTGGCGTGTAAGGCCCCTTTCACACGTCAGTGATTCTGGTACGTTTGTGCTTTTTTTAAAACGTACCAGAATCACTGACATATGCAGACCTATTATAATGAATGGGTCTGCTCACACGTCAGTGATTTTTCACTGCACGTGTCTCCGTGCAGCGTACCCGCGTGTGCGTGATTGCTGCACGGAGACATGTCCATTTTTTTCTGGCATCACTGATGTTCCACGGACCACGCAGTGGTGTGGTCCGTTAAACACGTGCCAGAAAAAAACGTGCATTTATAATAATAAACATTTTAACTCACCCGGCGTCCAGCGATGTCCTCTGCAGCCCGTGCAGCTTGCTACTTCTAAGCCGGCTGATTACTGTCGCGCATATTCATTATGCGCGACACAGCCGACCCGGAAGCAGCTGCTGCGGGGGTCACCGCCGGCCGGATGCTGCATCGCGGGAGCGATCAGCACCATGGACAGCGGGAGCGGGCGCAGGTGAGTTGATTTCTAAGTGCAATCACGGGCCACAGATAACGGAGCCCAGATTGCACTTAGACAACCCATGTGTGCCGTGATTCACGGCACACGCAGGGACATGTGCGTGTTTTACACGCCAGTGAAAAACATCAGTGTTTTTCACTGACGTGTGAAACGGGCCTAAAACACGCACATGTCCCTGCGTGTGCCGTGAATCACGGCACACGTGGGTTGTCTAAGTGCAATCCGGGCTCCGTTCTCCGTGGCCCGTGATTGCACTTAGCAATCAACTCACCTGTGCCCGCTCCCGCTCTCCGTGGTGCTGAATCCTCCCGCGGCGCAGCATCCGGCCGGCGGTGACTCCTGCAGCAGCTGCTTCCGGGTCGGCTGTGTCGTGCATCATTAAGATGCGCGACAGTAATGAGCCAGCTTAGAAGCAGCAGGGAGGACGGGCTGCAGAGGACATCGCTGGACGCCGGGTGAGTTAAAATGTTTTTTATTTTAAAAGCACGTTTTTTTCTGGCATGTGTCTCACGGATCACACCACTGCGTGGTCCGTGGGACATCGGTGATGCCAGAAAAAAATGGACATGTCTCCGTGCGGCAATCACGCACACGCGGGTACGCTGCACGGAGACACGTGCAGTGACAAATCACTGACGTGTGAGCAGACCCATTCATTATAATGGGTCTGCGTATGTCAGTGATTCTGGTATGTTTTAAAAAAAGCACAAACGTACCAGAATCACTGACGTGTGAAAGGGGCCTAATACTGAGAAACATCCCCAACACTTGCCAAATTCTCCCATACATCGTTTATCAACAGGTGCTTTCTTGCCCCTCTCAGCTCATACATATGGGGAGAAAAGCTGTTGGATTTTAAAATATTTAAAATATTTACAGCTAAATGGAACTCTTTCAATTGACTCTAGTAAATGTACCTGGAGGCTGGTGCCCGATGGTATGTTTTTGGACAACAACGCAGAGTTACATCTAAGTGTTACAAAGTAAAAAGATAATAGCCACGTTGTTTTTGTACATGAGCACCACAGTTTTGGAAGGACTCGCTTTGCTAAAGATGACATTGTCCTCTTCCAAGGTGGTCTCCAAATGAGCAGACTAACGCCCTCGTTACACATAGCGATGTCGTTAGCGAGATCGTTGAAACGTCACAGGTTTTGTGACGCGCTAGCAATCTCGCTATGTGTGACACATAGCAGCGACTGCCCCCCTCCCCCTGCGATATCGCCAATCGTACCTGAATGTCCTGGTTAATTTTTTGATCGTTGGTGTCCTGCTGGGCAGCATACATCGCTGTGTTTGACGTCATAACAACGAGCGACCTCGTTGGTGACACAGAACTGTGGAAACACTACGCCTCTATCGAGCTCTGAGTCGTCAGAATAGCTGCTGTGTGACAGGGTCCCAATGACCGCCGAGGTCGTTATACGGATCGCCGTATTGTTGCTGCGTTGTTAATTAGATCTGCCTGTTTGCCAGCTCACTAGCGACCATGTAGCGACGTACCAGTGATCCTGACCAGGTCGTATTGTTGTCGTGATCACTGGAACTTCGCTATGTGTAACGGGACCGTAAATTGAGCAAGGAGCAGCACAAAATTCTTAAAATAACCCCAGAGCCTGATAATTGTATGGAGGCCCATCTGACCCAATAGCTTTTCAGACTGTTTAACATTCAATTACCTATACATTTCATATATGCCTGATATAATACTAACAACCAGGGCACCAGACAACTACAGAACAATACTTGTCCTCTATTTTTGAAATATATAAAAAGAGAGGTTTTGGTAATCACATTTACTAATAAGTACATCACATTATTTACAAGGCTGAGACACAGGAGAAACACCAAACGGACACTTAAAAATAACAGTGTCCCTGATCTACTGGCAAATCTGGGTAAAATACTCAACATTGTAAATTTCTATATGTACACCAACCTCATGGATACTCCAAAACCTGTACCAGGCTTGTTACTACCATACCAAAACAACTGCATAATTTATCAACCCCTCTGCCAGAAAGCATGGCCACATCAGAGATCTAGGGTTTGGTATTGAAAGGGTGTGGAGGAGCCAAACCTGTCTGGCCTGGGAGGTCTTGTTCCACAGACTGAAGAGGATCAAGCACTTGAAACTAATCAAGGCCACCAAAAGCTTCTGCAAAATAGTTTTGTGATCGTGTCGATTTTCCAGCCATCAGTAAAATTTGGGGCGAAAGTAACATTTTTGTGGGAAATAGTGAACTTTTCATTGCTTGATTTGCTCTGAAGCACATAGGGTACACAAAGGGTTAATAAACCTCTTGGGTGTGATTTAGAGTACTCTGAGGGGTGCAGTTTTAAGAATGGTGTCACTTTTGTGTATATTCTGTCACCTAGGCCTCTCAAAGTCACTTCAAATGTGATGTGCTCCGTAAAAAAATGGTTCTATAATTTTGTTGGAAAAATGAGCAATACAAGGTAATATTGTGGTAGCGCGTTAGCCAGAAAAATCAATTGAAATACTATGTCTCAAGAATGACAAAAGTATTTTAGGAGTGATACCTTTATAGGCTAACCAGAAAAGTTATATTAGCAAGGTTTCAGAGCACAAAGGCTCCTTCTTCAGGTCAATTACAAATGAATTACTGAGACCAAATCACAACATCTAAATGAATGTTACAACAGGACATGGGAAAGATGATGCCTCCTAAAGATAAGCCAAGGAAATCAAATTAAGGTTTTTGTTAGCAATGCAGATGAGTTGGAAGTGGTCTGTTCAGATCACTTCTGAAGGTATGTTTGTAGAGGTGTGAAATGTGTCCATGTAGTGAGTCATAAAACCAGGTGTTAAATTGAGTCCTTTTGTTAAAGATCCAAACATCTTTATCAGTTTAAATTCCTAAATTTTTCGTTCTCTATCATCCTTAAAATGACCTTTCAGTAGTGATACTTTTAAATCTGCCATACTGTGTCCCATTCTAGAGAAATGTTTTCCCACAGGCGTGTCCAGTTCATTTCTCATAGTGTCTACTTATAGTGTCTTATATCTCTACACAGGCACACAATAAGAAATATAAGAAGTTTGAAAATTGTGAAATTTTCATATCTTTCAGCAAATTTTCATTTTTTGCACAAAAAAAATAATCATAAATTTACCACTAACATGAAGTCCAATATGTCACAAAAAAAAGTCTTGGAATCACTGGGATCAGTTGAAACGTTCTAGAGTTATTACCTCATAAAGTGACACTGGTCAGAATTGGAAAAATTGGCTCGGCGACGAAGGTGAAAACAGGCTGGGTAGCAAGGGGGTTAATGACCCGGCCAAATTTTGGAAATCTGATCAGTGTTACTTAATGTGGTAATAACTCTACAATGCTTTAAAGAATCCACACGTTGAGTATTTGGTGATTTTTTTTACCTCAGTATTTGTAGCCAAAACCAGGAGTTGGACGGTCAGAAGAAAAGTATAAGGCTGGAGTCACACTTGCGTGTGACTCGTGCGAGCATCAGATCGCACTGCCCGGACCGGCCGCGGCTCTCCTGACAGGAGCGGGTCAGCATCACAAAAATACATACAGCGGAGCCGCTCCTGGCAGAAGAGAAGCCAGCCGTCTGGGCAGTGCGATCTGATACTCGCAAGAGTCACATGCAAGTGTGACTCCAGCCTATTAGGAACACAGGCACCACTTCTGTATTTTTTACCCACTCCTGGTTTTGGCTTAGAAATACTGAGGGAATAAAGCTCACCAAATATTGAACGTGTGTACAAGGCCTTAGGCTGAGTTCACACATAGCGACAGCGACAACGACATCGCTGTTACGTCACCATTTTCTATGACGTAACAGCGACCTTGTAAGTCGCTGTTATGATCGCTGCTTAGCTGTCAAACACAGCGACGCAGCAGCGATCATAACGTCGCTACATGTGCAGTGAGCAGGGAGCCGCGCACACTGCTTAGCGCTGGCTCCTTGCTCTCCTAGCTACAGTACACATAGGGTTAATTACCCGATGCGTACTGCAGCTACATGTGCACAGAGCAGGAGCCGGCACTAGCAGCAAGAGCGGTGGAGGCTGGTAACGAAGGTAAATATCGGGTAACCAGGGAAAGGTCTTCCCTTGGTTATGTGACGCCCTGGGCAAGCCAGGGGTCACAGGTCATCACACCACCACACCCTACACCCCAGTTAGGAGCACCAAGGCTACCAAAATCCTTGTTGCCTTCCTCCAGGGGCTGATGTTCACACCAGGGGGTGGGCCAGGCGGTTGGCTCCGCCCACCGAGGAGTTCACAGCCCTGGAGGCGGGAGGAACCAGGCAGAACAGTTCAGGAGAGTGAAGAGTAAACAGTGGAGTGAGGAAAGTAAAGTGAAGTGGAAGGAAGGAGTAGTGAAGCTAAAGAGAGAAGCTGAAGTGACAGTAGTAAAACCTGAAGTTGGTCCGGCTGTGTGCCCGGACAGTGATAGCAAGGTCAGCAGACGGCGGTGATAGTCCGCAGGGGTGACTGCTCGGAGGTTGCTGGAAGGACCGCGGACGGGTAGTGGCCCGGCAGTCTGGAGCAGTATACGAAGAACAGTCAGCACCAGGGCAGGGGCCTCTAGGATCCCGGCAAGGCTAGGAGTCGCCATAATTTGCCAAATCCGTCAGTGAAGGGGACGCCTGTCTCCAAACAACCAAGTCCCGATTGAAGGCAACAGTCCGACCGTTACGGAGAGACACCGCCACCGCCAGGGCACCAGTTTCTCAGGGCCAGCGCCTGCGGGCAAAGTAGGGCTCCTCCGGCCCATATCCAAGCCGGGGAGCGGGTTACCGGTGGGAACCCATCGCAACCATCATCAACATAGGTGCAGGACAGAGGGACCGTCACCGTCACCTACTGGGGAAAGCAAGTGCAGCCGTCCGTGGGAACCGTCTTTCCAGCCGTGTGTTTTACGAGAACTGTGTCATCGTCTCAGGCTGAGTGAGTACCACAGTGCCGTAAGGCACAGCGCTGCCCCCGCGTCCCTGCACCCCACCAAGCCCTGCATCACCCACCTAATCACTGGGCCCCGGGATCACCAACCCCTACACACGGAGGGGCAACACAACAACTGGCTGCTCCATACCATCCTTCCCGGGATCCCCATACAGAGCAGCGGTGGTGTCAACAAATCACCACAACCGTGGGTGGCGTCACGGACAATAACCAATCCCCACACCCAAAACCCCCTTTCACTCACGGGCGAGGAGCGCCGCTAGAGTCCCCGGGATCCGGCCCATCGCTCGAGCCACCGAGCAGCAGCAGGCCGCAGCAGCCGCGGCAGCCAGACCCGAGCAGCAGTGGGAGAGCGCGGCGTCCCCTCCTCTGCCCGCGACAACTTGGCGTCACGAACAGGATCTTACCGCTCTGCCGTTGGGTAGAGGTGCGCCTTGTAACCGCCGGAGGTATCCGGCTGAAAAATTTCAGAAGTCGCCATCTTTGGCGCGAAAAGTTCCCACTCGAGCGTCTTCTCGAGTAGCAGAGGCGCGAAGGCCAAAACCCCGCCCCGATAGAGGAGGGGCCGGAAAGAAGCTAAGGGGGACGCGATGGCGGCTGGCTGCATGTGAGAGCAGCTATAAAAGCAGGGACGCCAGGACTCTGCGGACATCTTGTTCCTGGGAGAAGCCGCCAGCAGCATGTGGATGCCGTCCCGCGACACCGTAGCCCCCGCGCCTGGAACCGCGGCGTGGGTGGAGATCCGGACCACGCAGCTCTACCAACGGCTGCAGGTCAGGATGCAGCTCCTCATGGAGGAGTGGGAGACCGACATGGCGGACGTTATAGCAGCCGTGCGGAGACGCGAGGAGGAAGCGGAGGAAGGGAGGGTGAGTGACCCACGCCCCGATGCCCTGGAAGGGCCGGTCATTGCGGCTGCGGGACCCGGTCCGAGCCCTCTCCCCCCGCTGCCTCCCTCGCCACCCGTCTCGTAGGCCGTGACCCCGCCACTAGGCCTGCTACCACCGCAACCGGTAGCACTACCCAGCATGCCCGCCCAGGCGGGCCGACCTGCAGCCGGAGCCCGTAGTCGACCGGAGGTGCTGCCTTGGAAGGCTCCGAAAACCGCACCGGAGGCGTCAACAGAGAAAGTCCCCGAGCCGGAGCTGATGAACCGTTCCGAGCCGGAGGCCCAGCTGCGGAAAGCCCCTGTGCCCATCCCCCACACCTCGGCTGAGGTAGCGCCGGGTTGTCGCTGCAAGGCGGCGCCTAAGGCCAAGACGCCGCGGGACTTGCCGCCCAGATCTCTGACAGTGGGCAACGTCCAGAATGTCCCGCGGGGCCCGACCTGTGCGCCGGAGCTCGCAGCAGCGCCGTATTGGGACAGGGAGCCGGTACCGCTGGGCCTGGAGATCGGTGAGAGAGAGAAGAAGAAGGCCGAGCTGGTGGCCCGAGCAATTAGGGAGAAGGAGAATCTCCGCCAGGCCACATTCCGTGTCCGGGGCCCGCTGTATGAAGGACAGGTGAGGCGGTTTGATGTCCGCCGGGGCTATGGGTTTATATATGAACCGGGCCTGGAGGCCGAAGTGTTTGTAGCCCGGCGGGATGTGAATGCCCACCTGCCCGAGGAGCACCCCGGCCGTAATCTGATGCCGGGTGACATTGTACAGTATACCCGGAACTGTGGAGAGAGGGGGTGGTTCGTCCTAGATGCAAAACTGAGGGGCAGCCAGGAGAGCCGAGTGAGTTCTGCACCCCCTCCCTCGGATGAAGCCGGATATCAGGAGTAAGGGCAGCGGAGCACCGTTGTCCAGTCCCCGTTGGGACCACCACTGAGTTGTTTGTTTGAAAAGTTTTGCAAATGATAAGATGATTACCGGAGTTTTACCTGATTTACCGTGATTGAGGAAACCGGCCGTTGCCGGCACCGTTGTCCCCGTGGGGACCGTTTAAAAAGTATGCATAGGAACTCATATGGACAAGCCCGTGAACTTGCAGGGCAACCACAAACGTTAGTGGCTTGTAAATAAGTTGTTTTACCGTTACCGTTTCCGCAGTTACCGCCTCCGGAGAGGCAGGTTGGAGGGAGGGCCCTCAGCAGAGCAGGCTGGGGCCCAGCCAAAACAGGAACCGGTGGCTACCCTCTGGAGGGGAAGGACAGATCCCGCTCGGGTAACTTGTGCTGGACTTGGGTCAAGGGGTGCTGCCTGGGTTGTAGGGGCAGCATCAGGGCCAGGTTGCTTGGGTGGGAGAGAGCGGAGACCGTAACCGTAAACCGTTTTGCAACGTTTAAGAAATGTGCCTCCCGTTGTGGGATGATGTTATAATTTATGATTTATATGTTACCGTTTACCTTTTTACATATTTTTCAGAAAATAAAACCGGTGTTGGACGGGCAGCCCGCGGACGGTCTGCATTTTGCTATGGGGGAATGTGATACCCTGGGCAAGCCAGGGGTCACAGGTCATCACACCACCACACCCTACACCCCAGTTAGGAACACCAAGGCTACCAAAATCCTTGTTGCCTTCCTCCAGGGGCTGATGTTCACACCAGGGGGTGGGCCAGGCGGTTGGCTCCGCCCACCGAGGAGTTCACAGCCCTGGAGGCAGGAGGAACCAGGCAGAACAGTTTAGGAAAGTGAAGAGTAAACAGTGGAGTGAGGAAAGTGAATTGAAGTGGAAGGAAGGAGTAGTGAAGCTAAAGAGAGAAGCTGAAGTGACAGTAGTAAAGCCTGAAGTTGGTCCGGCTGTGTGCCCGGACAGTGACAGCAAGGTCAGCAGACGGCGGTGATAGTCCGCAGGGGTGACTGCTCGGAGGTTGCTGGAAGGACCGCGGACGGGTAGTGGCCCGGCGGTCTGGAGCAGTATACGAAGAACAGTCAGCACCAGGGCAGGGGCCTTTCGGATCCCGGCAAGGCTAGGAGTCGCCATAATTTGCCAAATTCGTCAGTGAAGGGGACGCCTGTCTCCAAACAACCAAGTCCCGATTGAAGGCAACAGTCCGACCGTTACGGAGAGACACCGCCACCGCCAGGGCACCAGTTTCTCAGGGCCAGCGCCTGCGGGCAAAGTAGGGCTCCTCCGGCCCATATCCAAGCCGGGGAGCGGGTTACCGGTGGGAACCCATCGCAACCATCATCAACATAGGTGCAGGACAGAGGGACCGTCACCGTCACCTACTGGGGAAAGCAAGTGCAGCCGTCCGTGGGAACCGTCTTTCCAGCCGTGTGTTTTACCGAGAACTGTGTCATCGTCTCAGGCTGAGTGAGTACCACAGTGCCGTAAGGCACAGCGCTGCCCCCGCGTCCCTGCACCCCACCAAGCCCTGCATCACCCACCTAATCACTGGGCCCCGGGATCACCAACCCCTACCCACGGAGGGGCAACACAACAACTGGCTGCTCCATACCATCCTTCCCGGGATCCCCATACAAAGCAGCGGTGGTGTCAACAAATCACCACAACCGTGGGTGGCGTCACGGACAATAACCAATCCCCACACCCAAAACCCCCTTTCACTCACGGGCGAGGAGCGCCGCTAGAGTCCCCGGGATCCGGCCCATCGCTCGAGCCACCGAGCAGCAGTAGGCCGCAGCAGCCGCGGCAGCCGGACCCGAGCAGCAGTGGGAGAGCGCGGCGTCCGCTCCTCCGCCCGCGACAGTTAACCGATGTTTACAGTGGTTACAGCTTTCCGCAGCTGCCAGACGCCGGCTCCTGCTCCCTGCTCGCTTCATTTCGTCGCTCTCTCGCTGTCACACACAGCGATGTGTGCTTCACAGCAGGAGAGCGACGACGAAAAAATGAAGCAGGACATTCAGCAACGAGCAACGACCTCACAGCAGGGGCCAGCTCGTTGCTGGATGTCACACACAGCGACAGCGACGGGACGTCGCTGCAACGTCACAGAAAATGGTGACGTAGCAGTGACGTCGTTGTCGTCGTCGCTGTGTGTGACACCACCTTTAATACTGAGGTACAAAAACTCAGCAAATACTCAACATGTGCACGTGGCCTTAATGCTGAGGGAAAAAAGCTCACCAAATACTGAACGTGTGCATGTTGCCTTAATACTGAGGTAAAAAACTCACCAAATACTGTATGTGTGCACGTAGTCTTGAGGCTGGACTCACACGAGCGTATGGCATCCGATGCGAGAGCATCGGATGCGATATGCTAATGTCCCCCGGCTCAGGCTCTGCTGCGAGCGTGAGCCGGGTGTCATGCGACTGTAACCCGATCTTGCGATCGGGTCACAGCTGTGAAGCTGAGTGCAGGCGCTGCGGAGGAGAGGGAGGGGTTAATCCTCCCATCTCCTCCACTGTCAGCCTGTGCGTAGATCGCACTGCACTGGGATAACATCCGAGTGCAGTCCGATGTATCTCTCGCATCCATTCACTTGAATGGGTGCGAGAGATACGGCGGTAGCAGCAAAACGCAGCATGCTGCCGCTTTTCTCGCATCCAGATTCTGGATGCGAGAAAAGCTGACCAACAGCTCAACCTCATTGCCTAACATTGGTCAGAGTGCAATGCGAGAATTTCTCGCATTGCACTCGTCCGATTTTCACGCTCGTGTGAGCGTACCCTAATAATGAGATACAAAAACTCAGCAAATACTGAACGTGCGCACGTGGCCTTAATACCGAGGTAAAAATCTGACCAAATACTAAACGTGTGTATGTGGTATTAATACTGAGGTAAATATCTGACCAAATACTCATGCATGTGCCCTTAATACTGAGGTAAAAAAAAAAAAAACCCTCACTAAATACTGAACATGTGCACGAGGCCTTAATACTGAGGTAAAAAACTCACCAAATACTGAAAGTTTGCACATGGCCTTTAGGCTATGTCCGCACGTTGCTTTTTACCTGCTTTTTACCTGCTTTTTTGCTGCTTTTTCAACTGCAGCGTTTAATGCCAAAATGGTTGTGTTCTGCTTTTCAAGGAAAGTCTATGGGAATTTGGGTTTCTTGTCCGCACTATGCAGTTCAAACTGCTGCCTTTTTGTTGCAGAACTTTGGTCAAAAACTCAGCTTTGCAGTGCAAAACAAAAATGGCAAAAACAATTGACATGTCAGTTGTTTTTGCCATTTGGGTTTTGCACTACAAAGCTGAGTTTTTGACCAAAGTTCTGCAACAAAAAGGCAGCAGTTTGAACTGCATAGTGCGGACAAGAAACCCAAATTCCCATAGACTTTGCTTGAAAAGCAGAACACAACCATTTTGGCATTAAACGCTGCAGTTGAAAAAGCAGCAAAAAAGCAGGTAAAAAGCAGGTAAAAAGCAACGTGCGGACATAGCCTTACAACGGAATCCAGCGCAGGATTCCGTCATGCTCTACTGAGCATGCCCAGCATGTTTGGCACACCCACTGGGCTGTCCCAAACACAAACGGATCATGACTGATCCGTCAAAAAACGGACGCACAGCGGATGCAACGGACGCAACGGATCAGTTTTTTCACAGGATTCCTGTGAAAGGAATCCTGTGAAAAACACATCTGTTGCATCAGTTGCCAACTAAAAAACGACTGATCCGTTGCTGACGGACCTGACGGATCTAAAACAACTGAAGTGTGAACTTAGCCTAAGAGGGCGGCTAGTCAGAGGAAGTAACGCCCTTGTGACTAGTCCCTGCGCTCATTAGCCTTAGATAAAAGATCTTGAGAAAGACTTTTCTAAAGATCTCTTTATCTATGTTACCAAATGCTACTAAATACAGGGACAGTTAGGCAGGGATTAGTAATATACACCCAGAACTGTTCATGGTTCTGGGTGCATATTGGACCTGACAGGTTCCCTTTAAGGTTGAAGAAATAGATAGGAACATGGCAAATGTGGCCCAATCTGCTTTGCTGTAAAAGAGATAATGGTCTGTTTTGTGAATGAAAAAAGTGCTTAATTAGACGTTTAAAAGTGATTCCCCACTTCTTCAGAATAAGCACCAGTGACAAGCAAAAGAACACCCTTCATTTTTTTGCCATGTTTTTCCCGCGTTTTTTAGGTTTGTTTGTTGCCTATATGGTATGTCTTTCCTTCCCCAGCAAATTCTATTAGAATTCTGAAAGGCTGTGCGCATGTTGCTTCTTTTTTACTTGCAGATTTGGGTGCAGAAATAAAGAAGCACCATGTCTATTCTTTGTGCGTTTTTGATCAGCGTTTGGGCTCATGCGCACGTTGCCGAATTTCATGCATTTACGCTGCGTATTGCACCGCAGCGTAAATGAATGCGACCTGCGCCCCTGCACAATCTATGAAGATTGTGCATATTCGATGTGCACGTTGCGTTTGAGAGCTCAGTGTTTTTTATGCCAAAATTTTGTTCCAAATCGCTGCGTTCTAAAAAGCAACATGTCACTTATTTTGTGCGCTTTGGATGCAGCTCCTGCTTTGTCTATGGGAGAGGCTGCATCCAGGGCGCATGAAAACGGCTTTTTTTCTGCAGAAACACTGCATTCATTATGCAGTGTTTCTGCAGCGATTTGACGCGCACATGTGCTGTCAAATCACTGCAGAAATTTCTGCAGGGACACGACGCAATGTGCGCACACAGCCTTTTAGTGATCCCCAGGATCTGCAGATCTAATCGGATTAAAAAAAATCTGTTCCAGCCCGGAATTGATCCCAGGTATCTGGCCGGATGCCGATACCCGTATAAGTTTATGGGGACCAGAATCCGACGCTTAAAAATGGTGGTAAAAGGGATAGGAGGATAGGAGCAAGCGCGTAAAGCGGGCTTTACACGCTACGATATCATTAATGAATTATCGTCGGGGTCACGGTGTTTGTAACGCACATCCGGTGTCATTAACGAGATCGCAGTGTGTGACACTTATGAGCGACCTTAAAGGAGTTGTCCGACATAAACTCAAAAATTTTTGTTAAGCTAATCTGTGCTGTATTGTCATATAAAACACCCCTACATTGTTATTTTTTGTTTTCTAACTTTTGTTCCTCTTGAATTCACCCTTTATTCTCTGCAGCTCCTTGTTTACATTCAGCTCCAGCAAACTGACCACTTCCTGTGCAAAACCTCAGTCAGAGCTGGCACCGCCCGGCCTCAGTGTCCAGCCTCGCCCCCTGCCTGCCCCCTGCACACACATTCCCTGTCAGTATTCAGCCTCAGCACTGACCTGTTATCACTACAGCATTGCAAATAACAGCCCCACATCAGGCTCTGCACCCCCCACCACATCAGGCTCTGCACCCCACACCACATCGGGCTCTGCACCACACACCACATCGGGCTCTGCACCGCACACATATGGCTCTGCACACCACACACACACATATGGCTCTGCACCACACACACGCACATCGGACTCTGCACCGCACACGCACATCGGACTCTGCACCGCTCACGCATATCAGACTCTGCACCGCACACGCACATCAAGCTCTGCACACCACACGCACACATATGGCTCTGCACCGCACATGCACATCGGGCTCTGCACCGCACACGCACATCGGGCTCTGCACCGCACACACAGGGCTCTGCACCTCACACAGATAGGGCTCTGCACTGCACACACACAGGGCTCTGCACCGCACACGCACACATATGGATCTGCACCGCATAAGCACATATGGCTCTGCACCGCGCACACACACACATATGGCTCTGCACCACACACACACATATGGCTCTGTACCGCACGCGGCGCTCTGCACCATCCCCCCCATCTCCATCCCCCATCCCCATCCCCATCCCCATAGGGAACACATGTAGGGAGTGCATACTCACCCGTCCTCGGTCCCCGCCGCTCCTGCACGTTCGCGCGCTGTCTGTGCTTTAGCCATATCAGCACAGTAGTGACGTCACCGCTGTGCTGAAGAGAGCACAGACAGCGGGACAGTGATGAGAAGCAGCGCTGCGCTGCTTCTCATCAGCACTTTCAAATGTACCAGCATCTGTGATCTGTGATCTGCGATGCCGGTACATTTGAATGTGCGATCCTGAGCAGGGGGCCCGGTGCTGGCGCTGACACCACGGCAGCTGCCGTCAGGCCCCTCCCCCAGGTCACGGACCCCACAGCAGTGCAGGGGGAGGTTGCGGGGAGAGTAAGAGGTGCGGGGGAATGTGTGGGAGGTTGCAGGGAAGGGGGGCGGGGCTCATCTCACTGTAGCCGCCCAGCAGGGAGGCGACATGCTGTTCCAGATTTGCATGTCAACATGGCCCTGCCCATGTTGACATGAAATGACCGGAAGCAGCAAAATCGCGGCAGGAGCGGTCACATGACCACTCTGAGCCGGGGGAGAGGGGCTGACAGCAGGGCAGGTAAGTGCTCTCTATCTACTTACCTGCCCCAATGTAGCCCAATAGGGTAATAAAAAAAAAAATCAAAAGAAGCCGGATAACCCCTTTAAACGATCGCAAAAGCAGTCAAAATCGTTTGCCGCGGAGAGGTCGTCCTGAAGCAAAGAATAGTTTTTTGTTCATTAGCGATGTTGTTCCTCGTTCATGCGGCAGCACACATCGCTATGTGTGACACCGCAGGAGCGACGAACATCTCATTACCTCCGTCCACCGGCAATGCGGAAGGAAGGAGGTGGACGGGATGTTACGTACCGCTCATCTCCACCCCTCCGCTTCTATTGGATGCCTGCCGTGTGACGTCGCTGTGACGACGAATGAACCACCCCCTTAGAAAGGAGGCGGTTCGCCGGCCAGAGCGACGTCGCAGGGCAGGTAAGTCCGTGTGACGGGTGTAAGCGAGGTTGTGCGCCACGGGCAGCGATTTGCCCGTGTCGCACAACCGACGGGGCGGGTACGATCGCTTGCGATCTCGCTAGCGAGATCGCAGCATGTAAAGTACCCTTTATACTTACCAAGCCTCCGTTTCAGCTGTAACTGCTCCTGTGGCAGCTCACTCTTCTTCCTGGGCTATTCATTAACCTCATGCATATTCACTGCTTTCCCTGCTCACCGGTGTCTCTGATAGGCTGCAGTCAGACCCCACCCCCAGACAGATTGGTTGGAATCTATCATATTATGATACTCAGGACAGATAAAACCCACGATTACAGGCTGCAGCCCCCAGCCATGCGCTTATCTTTGCTGTGTATCAAAATAAGAGGAACTGCATGTGGCCTTTTTTTTTTTTTTTTTTAATTATATAAATAAATAATTAAAAAAAAAAAATGTGCGGTCTCCCTCAATTTTGCTACCCAACCATGATAAAGGCTGACAGCTGGGGGCTGGTATTCTCAGGCTTGAGAGACCCATGCTTTTTGGCCCCTCCCCAACCTAAAAATATCAGCCTGCAGCCACCCAGGATTGTCGCATCCATTAGATACGACAGTCCCGGTACTTTACCCAGCTCTTCCCAAATGTCCTGGTGCGGTGGAAATCGAGGTAATAAAGGCTAAATGTCAGCTCACAGCTGCTACTAAGCCCTAGATTAGTAATTGGAGGTGTCTATGAGACCCCCCATTACTAATCTATAAGTGAAAACAAATAAAACACAAACACCGAAAAAATCCTTTTTTCGGTGTTTGTGTTTATTTACTTTTACTTACAGATTAGTAATGAGGGGTCTCATAGACACTTCCCATTACTAATCTAGGGTTTTGTGGCAGTTGTGGGCTGATATTAACCCCTTATTACCCCGATTGCCACCACACCAGGGCAATCGGAAGAGCTGGGTAAGGTGCCGAAACTGTCGCATATAATGGATGCGACAATTCTGGGTGGCTGCAAGCTGCTATTTTTAGGCTGTGGAGCCCAAAAAGCACAGGTCTCTTCAGTCTGAGAATAACACACATTGTTTTTATTTAATTATTTATTTAAATTATTTTTTTTTAAAAGTCATGCGGTTCTTTTTATTTTGCTACACAGCCAAGATAAGTGCACAGCTGGGGGCTGCAGCAAGTAGCCTTATGCTTTATCTGTACTGGCTGTCATAATATGGGAGGACTGTACGCCAATTTTTTTATTTATTTATTTTTACAGTATTATATAGACGCATATTGCGTCTGTGATTGCAAGCAGTCAGACACACTGTCACTCAGGGTGGGGGCGCCGTCTGACTGCAACCAATCACAGATGCCAGTGAATATGTATGAGGCTAATGAGCGGCTCCGGAAGTAAAATGAGCAGCTGCTGGAGCAGTTACAGCCACATGGGAGACTCGGTAAGTATGAAGCACTTGTTCATATCCCCCTATCCCTTCTACCACCATTTTTAAGCGCTGGATTCTGATCCCCATATATTTATATGGGGACCAGTGTCCAGCCAAATAATTTGGATCACTTCCAGGTCAGAACCGTTTTTTTTTTTTTCAAACCTGGATAGACCCGCCGATCCCGGGTATCTGTGAGTCCACCCATCACTACTTACTAAAAAACCCGTATTTTACAAAAACCATCCACTACAGCAGGGGTGGGATTCAAATTTTTAACAACAGGTTCTCTGTAAACCCCGCCCATTTGAAAACCACACCCATTCTGTAACCACACCCATTTTTACGCACTTTCCTCAACCAAAAAATACAAGTAATTTAAAGTAAAATCTCTTTTTCCCCTGTACCTTCACTCTCCTGTCCAGTACCAATTGTTCCAGTCACTGTGAGTCATATTATATTAAACGTTTTTTCTACAATTTTTAAAAATTATTACCAAAGGAGCCCTGCTAAAATTGGAATGGACAGCATACATACAGATCTCATCCCATGTGGTTGCTTTTCCAGTGCAGATCCCATCCCATGTGGCTCCTTTCTCCCTACAGATCCCATTCCATGTGGTCTTTTTCCCCTGCAGATCCCATCCCATGTGGTCTCTTTCCCATGCAGATCCCATCCTATTATGGCCTTTTTCCCCTGCAGATCCCATCCCATTAGGGCCTCTTTCCCCTGCAGATCCCATCATGGCTTCTTTCTCCTGCAGATCTGTGACGCCCATGGACTATCAGGTCGTCACAGGATATTGTACAATCTGCCCTCTCGTGCAATATCCACATCCTTCTTCGTTATGGGTCCCCAACTACATGGTGTTGCCTACAACAGCTAGTTAAAATCCTAGGTACACTCTGCACCCAGTGGCGTAACTAGAGTTGGATGGGCCCCGGTGCAAAGTTTAGACCTGGGCCCCCCCTCCACATACACAGACACTTGGGGTAGGGGATAATGACTCTGACACTCGGGGTACAGGATAATGACGCTGACACTTGGCTCTCACCCACAGCACCCTGAAATCCCTCTATCAGCACCCAGCTTTCCTATGTTCTGATATTTATCTTGTCCTCAGCACCTGTCGCGGGCGGGGAGGAGGGTGTCAGCACACTACGCTCACCCCTTCTGCTCGGGTCCGGCGGCTGCTGCTCAGTGGTGGCTCGAGCGGTGAGCCGGATCCCGGGGGTTTCTCGAGCGGCACTCCTCGCCCGTGAGTGAAAGGGGATTGTTGGGTGTGGGAAGTATTTATTGTCCGTGACGCCACCCACGGTTGTGGTGATTTCACCACCGCTGCTCAGTACAGGGGTCCCGGGGATGGTGATGCGGAGCAGCCAGGTGTTGTGTTGCCCCTCCGTGGGTAGGGGTTGGTGATCCCGGGGCCCGGTGATGGTTTGGGAGGTGCAGGGCCTGGTGGGCGCAGGGACGCGGGGGCAGCGCTGTGCCTTGCGGCACTGTGGTACTCACTCAGCCTGAGACGTGGACACAGTTTTACGGTAAACCAAACGGCTGGATAGACGGTCCCACGAACGGCTGCACTTGCTCTCCCGGTAGGTGACGGTGATGTCCCTCTTCCTTGCACCTTTGTGTACTTGTTGGTTGCGATGGGTTCCCACCGGTAACCCTCTCCCCGGCTCCAAGCTGGACCGGGGGAGCTCTACTCTTTGCCCGCAGGCGCTGGCCCTAAGAAACGGGTGCCTTGGCGGTGGCGGTGTCTCTTCTACACTGGCTGGGCTGTTGCCTTCAATCGGGACTTGGTTGTTGGGGGATCTACGTCCCCTTCACTGACGGATTCGGCAAATTATGGCGACTCCAAGCCTTTCCGGGGTCCGAGAGGCCCCTGCCCTGGTGCTGACTGTCCTTCGGAACACTGCTCCAGACCGCCGGGCACACAGCCAACGGGGTCCTTCCAGGAACTTCCAAACGGTCCCCCTCCAGACAGTCACCGCCGTTGCTGACCTTGCTGACCTGTCCTGCACACAGCTGGACCCTTCAGGCTTTCTTTCCTTCCTGTCACCTCACTTGCTTTCCTCCTTTTCCACTTTTCTACTTTCACTTTCTTAACTCCTCTACTTAGCTCCTCACTCCTGCTCCTCCCTGAGCTATCTGCTTCCACTTCTCCCTCCTAAACTGAACTGCTCACTCAAGCCCTGCCTGGGCTAAAACTGCCTGGTTTCTCCCGCCTCCAGAGCTGTGAACTCCTTGGTGGGCGGAGCCAACCACCTGGCCCACCCCCTGGTGTGAATCATCAGCCTCTGGAGGAAGGCAACAAGGATTTTTGGTTAGCTGTGGTGTTCCTACCTGGGATGTAAGGTGTGATGGTGTGTGACCTGTGTCCCCTGGCTTGCCCAGGGCGACACATTCCCCCTTAGCAAAATGCAGACCGTCCGCGGGCTGCCGTCCAACACCGGTTTTATTTTTCTGAAAAAGATAACATAGTGATATAACATATTTACATTTTTAATAATAACTCTTCCCAAGACGGGAGGCACATTTCTTTTAACGTTGCATAACGGTTTACGGTTACGGTTTCCGCTCTCTCCCACCCAAGCAACCTGGCCCTGATGCTGCCCCTAAAGCCCAGGCAGCACCCCTTGACCCACAGTCCGGCACAAGTTACCCGAGCGGGATCTGTCCTTTCCCTCCAGAGGGTAGCCACCGGTTCCTTTGGTGGCTGGGCCCCAGCCTGCTCTGCTGAGGGCCCTCCCTCCAACCTGCCTCTCCGGAGGCGGCATTGCGGAAAACGGTAACGGCAAACAACATATTTACAAGCCACTTAACGTTTGTGGTTGCCCTGCAAGTTCACGGGCTTGTCCATGGATAGTTCCCATGCAAAAACTTTTTAACGGTCCCCACGGGGACAACGGTGCCGGCTCCAGCCGGTTGCAATCACAAAGCAAATCAGGTTAAACTTCGGTAATCATCATTTTTCATCATTTTCAAACTTTTTCAAACAAACAAAGTGGTGGTCCCAACGGGGACGGTGCAACGGGCATCCGCTGCCCTACTGGGTGTTTTCGTCCTCCTCACCCGGCTCGGGGTGGAAGGACACGGGCACCAGCCCCTCCAGTGCATAGCAAGCACGGCGTGGAAGGGCCGCCCGATACCCGTTGCCCCCGGTTCGGGGAATATAAGTGGCCTCCATGCCAGGCAGGGCAACGACCTCCTCCTCTTCTTCTGACACAGGCTCAGTGTCAGGCCCGGAGTCGCTATCTTCTGCCCCCGCCGCAGTCACAGAGGGAGGCACACCCGATGGGCCAGGTGCGGTGCTGCACGCGAGTGCGTAGGACGGAGGTAACACAGGAGCCAGGGGCAGACCGGGTCCCTCAGCCGCAGCGACCGGTCCCTCGGGGACACAGGGGCGTGGGTCATTCTCCAGCTCCTCCATCACGGCCTCCACTCCATACACTCGCGCCACAGCAACTAGGGCCTCCACCTCCGCGGCCCACTGCTCCATCAGCCCGCCGATCCGACTCTGGTAGCGACGGCAGATCTCCGCCGCTCGGGCCCTCAGCCATGCCGCTGTTCCAGACACCAGCTCAGTAGTTTCTGCAGAACTAAGTGGGGCGGACATTTTCCGCTAGAGTCGATGGACCGGGGGGGTCCCAGTGTGTTTGTTGCACCGCCACACTTACATGCGTCCAGCCGCCATCGCGTCCCCCTTAGCTCTTTTTGGCCCCTCCTCTCTCGGGGCGGGGTTTTGGCCTTCGCGCCTCTACTGCTCGAGAAGACGCTCGAGCGGGAACTTTTCGCGCCAAAGATGGCGGCTTCTGAAATTTTCCTGCCGGATATCTCCGGCGGTAACAAGGCGCACCTCTACCAGACGGCAGAGCGGTAAGATCCTGTTCGTGACGCCAAGTTGTCGCGGACGGGGAGGAGGGTGTCAGCACACTACGCTCACCCCTTCTGCTCGGGTCCGGCGGCTGCTGCTCAGTGGTGGCTCGAGCGGTGGGCCGGATCCTGGGGGTTTCTCGAGCGGCACTCCTCGCCCGTGAGTGAAAGGGGATTGTTGGGTGTGGGAAGTATTTATTGTCCGTGACGCCACCCATGGTTGTGGTGATTTCACCACCGCTGCTCAGTCCAGGGGTCCCGGGGATGGTGATGCGGAGCAGCCAGGTGTTGTGTTGCCCCTCCGTGGGTAGGGGTTGGTGATCCCGGGGCCCGGTGATGGTTTGGGAGGTGCAGGGCCTGGTGGGTGCAGGGACGCGGGGGCAGCGCTGTACCTTGCGGCACTGTGGTACTCACTCAGCCTGAGACGTGGACACAGTTTTACGGTAAACCAAACGGCTGGATAGACGGTCCCACGGACGGCTGCACTTGCTCTCCCGGTAGGTGACGGTGATGTCCCTCTTCCTTGCACCTTTGTGTACTTGTTGGTTGCGATGGGTTCCCACCGGTAACCCGCTCCCCGGCTTCAAGCTGGACCGGGGGAGCTCTACTCTTTGCCCGCAGGCGCTGGCCCTAAGAAACGGGTGCCTTGGCGGTGGCGGTGTGTCTTCTACACTGGCTGGGCTGTTGCCTTCAATCGGGACTTGGTTGTTGGGGGATCTACGTCCCCTTCACTGACGGATTCGGCAAATTATGGCGACTCCAAGCCTTTCCGGGGTCCGAGAGGCCCCTGCCCTGGTGCTGACTGTCCTTCGGAACACTGCTCCAGACCGCCGGGCACACAGCCAACGGGGTCCTTCCAGGAACTTCCAAACGGTCCCCCTCCAGACAGTCACCGCCGTTGCTGACCTTGCTGACCTGTCCTGCACACAGCTGGACCCTTCAGGCTTTCTTTCCTTCCTGTCACCTCACTTGCTTTCCTCCTTTTCCACTTTTCTACTTTCACTTTCTTAACTCCTCTACTTAGCTCCTCACTCCTGCTCCTCCCTGAGCTATCTGCTTCCACTTCTCCCTCCTAAACTGAACTGCTCACTCAAGCCCTGCCTGGGCTAAAACTGCCTGGTTTCTCCCGCCTCCAGAGCTGTGAACTCCTTGGTGGGCGGAGCCAACCACCTGGCCCACCCCCTGGTGTGAATCATCAGCCTCTGGAGGAAGGCAACAAGGATTTTTGGTTAGCTGTGGTGTTCCTACCTGGGATGTAAGGTGTGATGGTGTGTGACCTGTGTCCCCTGGCTTGCCCAGGGCGACACATTCCCCCTTAGCAAAATGCAGACCGTCCGCGGGCTGCCGTCCAACACCGGTTTTATTTTTCTGAAAAAGATAACATAGTGATATAACATATTTACATTTTTAATAATAACTCTTCCCAAGACGGGAGGCACATTTCTTTTAACGTTGCATAACGGTTTACGGTTACGGTTTCCGCTCTCTCCCACCCAAGCAACCTGGCCCTGATGCTGCCCCTAAAGCCCAGGCAGCACCCCTTGACCCACAGTCCGGCACAAGTTACCCGAGCGGGATCTGTCCTTTCCCTCCAGAGGGTAGCCACCGGTTCCTTTGGTGGCTGGGCCCCAGCCTGCTCTGCTGAGGGCCCTCCCTCCAACCTGCCTCTCCGGAGGCGGCATTGCGGAAAACGGTAACGGCAAACAACATATTTACAAGCCACTTAACGTTTGTGGTTGCCCTGCAAGTTCACGGGCTTGTCCATGGATAGTTCCCATGCAAAAACTTTTTAACGGTCCCCACGGGGACAACGGTGCCGGCTCCAGCCGGTTGCAATCACAAAGCAAATCAGGTTAAACTTCGGTAATCATCATTTTTCATCATTTTCAAACTTTTTCAAACAAACAAAGTGGTGGTCCCAACGGGGACGGTGCAACGGGCATCCGCTGCCCTACTGGGTGTTTTCGTCCTCCTCACCCGGCTCGGGGTGGAAGGACACGGGCACCAGCCCCTCCAGTGCATAGCAAGCACGGCGTGGAAGGGCCGCCCGATACCCGTTGCCCCCGGTTCGGGGAATATAAGTGGCCTCCATGCCAGGCAGGGCAACGACCTCCTCCTCTTCTTCTGACACAGGCTCAGTGTCAGGCCCGGAGTCGCTATCTTCTGCCCCCGCCGCAGTCACAGAGGGAGGCACACCCGATGGGCCAGGTGCGGTGCTGCACGCGAGTGCGTAGGACGGAGGTAACACAGGAGCCAGGGGCAGACCGTGTCCCTCAGCCGCAGCGACCGGTCCCTCGGGGACACAGGGGCGTGGGTCATTCTCCAGCTCCTCCATCACGGCCTCCACTCCATACACTCGCGCCACAGCAACTAGGGCCTCCACCTCCGCGGCCCACTGCTCCATCAGCCCGCCGATCCGACTCTGATAGCGACGGCAGATCTCCGCCGCTCGGGCCCTCAGCCATGCCGCTGTTCCAGACACCAGCTCAGTAGTTTCTGCAGAACTAAGTGGGGCGGACATTTTCCGCTAGAGTCGATGGACCGGGGGGGTCCCAGTGTGTTTGTTGCACCGCCACACTTACATGCGTCCAGCCGCCATCGCGTCCCCCTTAGCTCTTTTTGGCCCCTCCTCTCTCGGGGCGGGGTTTTGGCCTTCGCGCCTCTACTGCTCGAGAAGACGCTCGAGCGGGAACTTTTCGCGCCAAAGATGGCGGCTTCTGAAATTTTCCTGCCGGATATCTCCGGCGGTAACAAGGCGCACCTCTACCAGACGGCAGAGCGGTAAGATCCTGTTCGTGACGCCAAGTTGTCGCGGACGGGGAGGAGGGTGTCAGCACACTACGCTCACCCCTTCTGCTCGGGTCCGGCGGCTGCTGCTCAGTGGTGGCTCGAGCGGTGGGCCGGATCCTGGGGGTTTCTCGAGCGGCACTCCTCGCCCGTGAGTGAAAGGGGATTGTTGGGTGTGGGAAGTATTTATTGTCCGTGACGCCACCCATGGTTGTGGTGATTTCACCACCGCTGCTCAGTACAGGGGTCCCGGGGATGGTGATGCGGAGCAGCCAGGTGTTGTGTTGCCCCTCCGTGGGTAGGGGTTGGTGATCCCGGGGCCCGGTGATGGTTTGGGAGGTGCAGGGCCTGGTGGGTGCAGGGACGCGGGGGCAGCGCTGTACCTTGCGGCACTGTGGTACTCACTCAGCCTGAGACGTGGACACAGTTTTACGGTAAACCAAACGGCTGGATAGACGGTCCCACGGACGGCTGCACTTGCTCTCCCGGTAGGTGACGGTGATGTCCCTCTTCCTTGCACCTTTGTGTACTTGTTGGTTGCGATGGGTTCCCACCGGTAACCCGCTCCCCGGCTTCAAGCTGGACAGGGGGAGCTCTACTCTTTGCCCGCAGGCGCTGGCCCTAAGAAACGGGTGCCTTGGCGGTGGCGGTGTGTCTTCTACACTGGCTGGGCTGTTGCCTTCAATCGGGACTTGGTTGTTGGGGGATCTACGTCCCCTTCACTGACGGATTCGGCAAATTATGGCGACTCCAAGCCTTGCCGGGGTCTGAGAGGCCCCTACCTTGGTGCTGACTGTCCTTCGGAACACTGCTCCAGACCGCCGGGCACACAGCCAACGGGGTCCTTCCAGGAACTTCCAAACGGTCCCCCTCCAGACAGTCACCGCCGTTGCTGACCTTGCTGACCTGTCCTGCACACAGCTGGACCCTTCAGGCTTTCTTTCCTTCCTGTCACCTCACTTGCTTTCCTCCTTTTTCCACTTTTCTACTTTCACTTTCTTAACTCCTCTACTTAGCTCCTCACTCCTGCTCCTCCCTGAGCTATCTGCTTCCACTTCTCCCTCCTAAACTGAACTGCTCACTCAAGCCCTGCCTGGGCTAAAACTGCCTTGTTTCTCCCGCCTCCAGAGCTGTGAACTCCTTGGTGGGCGGAGCCAACCGCCTGGCCCACCCCCTGGTGTGAATCATCAGCCTCTGGAGGAAGGCAACAAGGATTTTTGGTTAGCTGTGGTGTTCCTACCTGGGATGTAAGGTGTGATGGTGTGTGACCTGTGTCCCCTGGCTTGCCCAGGGCGACACACACCCAGCTTTCCCATATCAGAGCATGAGAAAGCTGGGTGCTGAGAGATGTATATCAGAACATGGGAAAGCTGGGTGCTGAGAGATGTATAGCAGAGCATGGGAAAGCTGGGTGCTGAGAGATGTATATCAGAACATGGGAAAGCTGTCTGCTGAGAGATGTATAGCAGAGCATGGGAAAGTTGGGTGCTGAGACATGATGTATAGCAGAGCATGGGAAAGCTGGGTGCTGAGAGAAGATGTATAGCAGAGCATGGGAAAGCTGGGTGCTGAGTGATGTATATCAGAACATGGGAAAGCTGTCTGCTGAGAGATGTATAGCAGAGCATGGGAAAGTTGGGTGCTGAGGGAAAGAGCCTTTTTCCCTCAGCACAAAACATTTCCATCCCATACTTGTATCTTTGTCCCCCCTGTATAAAGTTCTCAAAATACTATAACAGCCCCCACATAGCCTTCCAAATAATTGTATAAAGGGTCCCACATAACCCTTCATATATTAGAATGCAGATACATAGCCCTCCATATATTATAATGCACCCCCATAATCCTCCATGTATAAAGTAGCCCTTCAATTATAATGCATTTCCCATAGTTCTCCATGTATTAAAATTCACCCCATAGTTCTCCATATATTATACTGCACCACATAGTCCTCCATGTTTTATAATGCACTTCCATAGTCCGTGTATAAGGTAGCCTCCATAGTCCTCCATATATTATAATGTAGCCCCCATAGTCCTATATGTATTATAACACAACCCCATAAAACTTCAGATGGTATTATGCAGCCCCATACTCCTCCATGTATAATTCACCCCTATATTCCATGTATAAGGTGTCCCTTCATTTTGTATTATACAACCCCCCCCCCGAACTCCATTTTAATGCAGCCCTATAGACCTCCAGTATAATGCAGCCTCATAGACCTCTATGTATATTACACCTCTATATTCAATGTATATGGTGTCCTTCATGTTTATTATGCAGCCTCACCAGGCCTCCATATATAATAATGCAGCCAACCTCTCCAGGCCTCCATGTATAATATAGCAGCCAGCCTCCCAGGCCTCCATGTATAATATAGCAGCCAGCCTCCCCAGGCCTCCATGTATAATAATGCAGCCAGCCTCCCCAGACCTCCATGTATAATAATGCAGCCAGCCTCCCCAGACCTCCATGTATAATAATGCAGCCAGCCTCCCCAGACCTCCATGTATAATAATGCAGCCAGCCTCCCCAGGCCTCCATGTATAATAATGCAGCCAGCCTCCCCAGACCTCCATGTATAATAATGCACCCAGCCTCCCCAGGCCTCCATGTATAATAATGCAGCCAGCCTCCCCAGGCCTCCATGTATAATAATGCAGCCAGCCTCCCCAGGCCTCCATGTATAATAATGCAGCCAGCCTCCCCAGGCCTCCATGTATAATAATGCAGCCAGCCTCCCCAGGCCTCCATGCAGGGCCGGATTAAGGTTGGTGGGGGCCCCTGGGCAGAAAATCTGGTGGGGGCCCCATAAACGTTAACATTTTTAGCCATAACAGTAGAGCACGAACTGTAGCATTTAGATATAAATCCAATAAACATGTATCTTAAGGCCCCGTCACACTAAGCAACATCGCTAGCAACATCGCTGCTAACGAACAACTTTTGTGACGTTGCTAGCGATGTTGCTGTGTGGGACATCCAGCAACAACCTGGCCCCTGCTGTGAGGTCATTGGTTGTTGCTGAATGTCCTGGGCCATTTTTTAGTTGTTGCTGTCCCGCTGTGAAGCACAGGTCGCTGTGTGTGACAGCGAGACAGCAACAACTAAATGTGCAGGCAGCAGGAGCCGGCTTCTGCGGAGACTGGTAACCAATGTAAACATCGGGTAACCAAGAAGCCCTGTCCTTGGTTACCCGATATTTACCTTTGTTACCAGCCTCCGCCGCTCTCACTGTCAGTGCCGGCTCCTGCTCTGTGCACATGTAGCTGCAGCACACATCGGGTTAATTAACCCGATGTGTGCTGTAACTAGGAGAGCAAGGAGCCAGCGCTAAGCATTGTGCGCTGCTCCCTGCTCTGTGCACATGTAGCTGCAGCACACATCGGGTTAATTAACCCGATGTGTGCTGTAACTAGGAGAGCAAGGAGCCAGCGCTAAGCATTGTGCGCTGCTCCCTGCTCTGTGCACATTTAGCTGCAGCACACATCGGGTAATTAACCCGATGTGTGCTGTAACTAGGAGAGCAGGGAACCAGCGCTCAGTGTGCGCTGCTTCCTGCTCTCTGCACGTGTAGCTGCGTGCGCTGGTAACCAAGGTAAATATCGGGTTGGTTACCCGATATTTACCTTAGTTACCAAGCGCAGCATCTTCCACGCGGCGCTGGGGGCTTGTCACTGGTTGCTGGTGAGCTCACCAGCAACTTGTGTAGCGACGCTCCAGCGATCCCTGCCAGGTCAGGTTGCTGGTGGGATCGCTGGAGCGTCGCAGTGTGACATCTCACCAGCAACCTCCTAGCAACTTACCAGCGATCCCCATCGTTGTTGGGATCGCTGGTAAGTTGCTTAGTGTGACTGGACCTTTACCCTGATCTGCCATATTCAGATTTACAGGACTACAATACAGATACAGTCCAGGATCACTCACAGCCGTCACTTATACACACAGTACAATACAGATACAGTCCAGGATCACTCACAGTCGTCACTTATACAAAGAAAGTAGAGTAAAGGGGGCTTTACACGCTGCGACATCGCTAATGCGGAGTCGTTGGGGTCACGGAATTCGTGACGCACATTCGGCCGCATTAGCGATGCCGTTTCGTGTGACACCGATAAGCGATTTTGCATCGTTGCAATAACGTGCAAAATCGCTAATCGGCGACATGGGGGTCCATTCTCTGATATCGTTGCTGCAGTAGTAACGAAGTTGTTCCTCGTTCCTGTGGCAGCACACATCGCTCCGTGTGACACCGCAGGAACGAGGAAGCTCCCCTTACCTGCCTCCCGGCCGCTATGCAGAAGGAAGGAGGTGGGCGGGATGTTACATCCCGCTCATCTCCGCCCCTCCGCTGCTATTGGGCGGCGGTTAAGTGACGCTTCAGTGGCGTCGCTGTGACGCCGCATGGACCGCCCCCCTAGAAAGGAGGCGGTTCGCCGGTCACAGCGACGTCGCCGGACAGGTAAGTATGTGTGACGGCTCTGGGCGATGTTGTGCGGCACGGGCAGCGATTTGCCCGTGTCGCGCAACAGATGGGGGCGGGTACGCACGCTAGCGATATCGGGACCGATATCGCAGCGTGTAAAGCGGCCTTTACTCACATATTTTTAATTGATCCCAATGTTAAGGCAGCCAGGGACGGCTCCAGGTTTTTGTGGTCCCCGGTTGAGTCTCAGTGGGCCCCATCCACACACAGACACACACATACACATACAGGCATACGTACATATACATATTTGAAGACAAATTCACAAAAATACATTTAAACAGACAAATATATGCACAGTCATATACACTGACATACATGCAGACACAGACGCATTACAGGTGTTAATATGGAGAAGTCACAAGCAGCCTCACTCACCTCTCCCGCTTGTTTCCAGCTCCTCCAGGACATATGGCTGTGTTGCATGATGGCCATCAATAACAGACATGACTGCACACCATGCACACTGACACAGCACTGATGTATATACATCACAGGAGGGGCTGGGGCCTACAATAAATACATTACAGGAGGGGCAGGGGGCATAGACATTACTGGGGGGGCATAGACGTTACTGGAGTGGCAAACCGCTCTGGTGGCGTACACATTACTGGGATGGGTGGCTTAGCGCTCTGGGGGACCCATATAGTTCTGGGGTGCCGCATAGACTGCTCTGATTCATATATACACACACACAGCTCTGCTTCAAACACACAGCTCTGCTTCACACACACAGCTCTGCTTCACACCACACATCTTTCTTCAGCTCTGCTTCACACACACACACAGCTCTGCTTCACACACACACACAGCTCTGCTTCACACCACAAATCTTTCTTCAGCTCTGCTTCACACACACACACACAGCTCTGCTTCACACACACAGCTCTGCTTCACACCACACATCTTTCTTCAGCTCTGCTTCACACACACACGCACACAGCTCTGCTTCACACACACAGCTCTGCTTCACACCACAAATCTTTCTTCAGCTCTGCTTCACACATAGCTCTGCTTCACACCACACATCTTTCTTCAGCTCTGCTTCACACACAGCTCTGCTTCACACCACACATCTTTCTTCAGCTCTGCTTCACACACACACACACACAGCTCTGCTTCACACCACACATCTTTCTTCAGCTCTGCTTCACACACAGCTCTGCTTCACACCACACATCTTTCTTCAGCTCTGCTTCACACACACACACACACACACAGCTCTGCTTCACACCACACATCTTTCTTCAGCTCTGCTTCACACACACACACAGCTCTGCTTCACACCACACATCTTTCTTCAGCTCTGCTTCTCTCACACACACACAGCTCTGCTTCACACACAGACACACACACAGCTCTGCTTCACACACAGACACACACACAGCTCTGTTTCACACCACACATTTCTTCAGCTCTGCTTCACACACACACAGCTCTCTTTCACACACACTCACACACAGCTCTGCTTCACACACAGACACACACACACAGCTCTGCTTCACACCACACATTTCTTCAGCTCTGCTTCACACACAGCTCTGCTTCACACACACAGCTCTCTTTCACACACACACACAGCTCTGCTTCACACACAGACACACACACAGCTCTGCTTCACACCACACATTTCTTCAGCTCTGCTTCACACACACACACAGCTCTCTTTCACACACTCTCACACAGCTCTGCTTCACACACAGACACACACACAGCTCTGCTTCACACCACACATTTCTTCAGCTCTGCTTCACACACACACAGCTCTCTTTCACACACACACTCACACACACAGCTCTGCTTCACACACAGACACACACACAGCTCTGCTTCACACCACACATTTCTTCAGCTCTGCTTCACACACAGCTCTGCTTCACACACACACAGCTCTCTTTCACACACACACTCACACACACAGCTCTGCTTCACACACACAGCTCTGCATCACACACACAGCTCTGCATCACACACACAGCTCTGCATCACACCACACAGCTCTGCATCACACCACACAGCTCTGCATCACACCACACAGCTCTGCATCACACCACACAGCTCTGCATCACACCACACAGCTCTGCATCACACCACACAGCTCTGCATCACACCACACATCTTTCTTCAGCTCTGTCCCTACCTGCTCTGATGCCATCCTCCTGCTGCTCCGGTATAGGCCGCCATCGTCCTGCTGCTGTTCCGGTGCCGCGGCCATTCTCCTGCTCCGGTTAGTCTCCTCTCCTGGCCGCGGCGTGGGTCTTTTCCGCGGCCGGCCGCGCGCGTGGGTCCTCTCCTCCGCGGCCGGCCGCACGCGTGGGTCCTCTCCTCCGCGGCCGGCCAGCCAGCCGGCCACCCGCGTGGGTCCTCTCCTCCGCGGCCGGCCAGCTAGCCGGCCGCCCGCGTGGGTCCTCTCCTCCGCGGCCGGCCAGCCAGCCGGCCGCCCGCGTTGGTCCTCTCCTCCGCGGCCGGCCGGCCGCGCGCGTGGGTCTTCTCCGCGGCGGCGTCCTGCTGTGACGTCCGCAGCATTGGACGCCGCAGCAGAGCAGGGAGCAGGCACACCTCTGACCCCGGAAGTACAAACGATGGTACTTCCGAGGTCAATCAGCGTCCTGTGCCCGCAGCTTGTTTTTGCGTCTTAGAGACGCAGATACAAATAAATGTAGGTGACCCCCCCCCGAAAACACAGCTGATTTAGACTGTCTTAACGGAGGGGGAGCGGGTGTGAAGAAAAGAAAAAAAAAATTGCTGACGGGTGGCAAGTATGGCCCTGGTGGTGGGGGCCCCCTTGGAAGCTCTTTTGGTGGGGGCCCCGGGGCTGAAGCCCCGCCTGCCCCGCCTATAATCCGGCCCTGCCTCCATGTATAATAATGCAGCCAGCCTCCCCAGGCCTCCATGTATAATAATGCAGCCAGCCTCCCCAGGCCTCCATGTATAATATAGCAGCAGCCTCCCAGGCCTCCATGTATAATATAGCAGCCAACCTCCCCAGGCCTCCATGTATAATATAGCAGCCAGCCTCCCAGGCCTCCATGTATAATATAGCAGCCAGCCTCCCCAGACCTCCATGTATAATAATGCAGCCAGCCTCCCCAGACCTCCATGTATAATAATGCAGCCAGCCTCCCCAGGCCTCCATGTATAATAATGCAGCCAGCCTCCCCAGACCTCCATGTATAATAATGCAGCCAGCCTCCCCAGGCCTCCATGTATAATAATGCAGCCAGCCTCCCGAGGCCTCCATGTATAATAATGCAGCCAGCCTCCCCAGGCCTCCATGTATAATAATGCAGCCAGCCTCCTCAGGCCTCCATGTATAATAATGCAGCCAGCCTCCCCAGGCCTCCATGTATAATAATGCTGCCAGCCTCCCCAGGCCTTATGTATAATAATGCTGTCAGCCTCCCCAGGCCTCCATGTACAGTATCATGCAGCCTCCCCACCCCAGGCCTCCATGTACAGTATCAGGCAGCCTCCCCACCCCAGGCCTCCATGTACAGTATCATGTAGCCTCCCCACCCCAGGCCTCCATGTACAGTATCATGCAGCCTTCCCACCCCAGGCCTCCATGTACAGTATAATGCAGCCTCCCCACTCCAGGCCTCTGACCACCGTGTACTCACATATATATATATATATATATATATATATATATATATATAAAAAAAAAAACAAGTACTCACCGCTCTCCTCCTTCCACTGCTGCTCTGTCCTGACGTCTCCTTGTTCCACTGCTGCTGTACTCCCTGCTCTCCTCCTTCCATTGCTGCTCGTCCTCCCCTCTCCTCGTTCTCCCGGTGCTGCGGTCGGCGTCCTCCCTCCCTGCGCTCTGTGCACTTAGCACAGCAGTCGCACAGGAGTGACGTCACCGCGCAGGCACAGGGGGAGAATGATGATGCAGAGCGGCGCCGGCCGCTCTATGCTTCATTATTACTGTGCGCGGTGACGGGGGAGGGGGGCCCCGGTGCCGCCGCTGACATCGGGCAGGAGGGCCCGGTGTCGGGGGCGGCAGCGGGTCATATAGTGGGCGCGTGCACTGTGACAGATCAGCGCAGCTTCTCTCTCACTGAGAGGAGCTGGCTGCTGATCTGCCGGGTCCCCCTAGGGCCCCAAACCGCCCGGGCCCGGTCGCGATGGCGACCGCTGCGACCGCGGTAGTTACGCCACTGTCTGCACCACACCCACCAGACACACCAGTGGATGGCCTGAGTGGAATAGGGTTGCCCACTTGGGGGGTTGGTTAAGGGGAGGTCAGGAGTGTCAGGAGAGAAGGACAAGCAGTTTGGAAGTGAAGGAGAGAGGAGGTCAGGAGCTGGGCTCCTTGGAAGCCATCTAGGTAGCAGACGGTGGTCTGGGCCTAGAGGAGCTGGACCGCCGGCTGCAAGGGATCATGGCAAGGGGCACGGAACTGTTGAGGAGGACAGCCGGAGGCCTTGCGTCACCGGGCTGGGACCAGAGCACGACGGGGTACGTGGACCCTAGGTCAGGGAATAGCTTCAGGCAACCTGACAATTTACCCGAAGAGAACGGAGCCTTCAAGATCCGCTCTCCACCCGCTCTAGAATTGGCGTACTAGCGCAACGAGGGGTTACGACTTTCCACCAAAACGGTCCAGAAAATCCCAAGTGTGAACCCTGAGAGCAAGCTCCCACACTTATCCAAAGTGGGGAGCAGGACCCGACTAGTTCCATACTACCGGGACCAACAGAGAAGTAAACTTAGTGCCAGGAGGAAGGTCACGGATCACCAGGCAGCACCACTGGGGACGCGACCCGAACTAGCTCCCCTCAGCAGCAGCGGTATCCAGAACTTTGGTTTATCCAGTTGTCGGTGTCAGCGTTATGGACTGAGTGAATACGCAAGTGACCCCTCCACTCCCAAAGCACTCCCCTAACACCATCACCGAGCCCCGGGGCATCCCCCCTACCCGTGGAGGTTTCCAACACCTGGCTGCCCCACTCCATCGCCCCGGGTACTCCCAACTGCAGCGGTGATACTCTACATTACCACATACCACGGGTGGCATCACGAACTTTAACACAATCCCCTGTAAATACCCCCTTCATTTGAGTGGCCGCACGACCCCCGGGTCCGGACACCCCTCGAGCCTCCGCGGATCCGGATCCGAGCAGCCCGGCTGCTGGCACGGGGGCGGCACACCTCCCATCATGGCCTCTTTCCCCAGCAGATCTCATCCCATGAGCTCCTTTTCCCCTGCAGATCCTGTCCCATATGGCTCCTTCTCCCATATAGTTCCCATCTTATGCGGCCTCCTCTCCCCTGCAGATCTCGTCCCATGTGGTTCCTGTTCTCATATTATGTGGCTCCTTTCCCCTGCAGATCTCGTCTCATGTGGCTCCTTTTCCCATATAGTTCCTGTGGCGCCCCTGAGGCTTCTGTCGCCACAGGAACATTGCACCCCAGCCAGAGGTGTGATGTCCCATCCTGGGTAAGGAAAGGAGTGAACGCCGGTCCACAGGCAAATCTGCACTACACCCATTGTTAGGTACACACAGGGACCAGGGACAGTGGCAGCTACCCTCCCATGCTGTATGCTGCGAGAGGCCGTAAGACCCATCCCTGCTTCCATAGGGTAGAGCTTAGCAACTGGGTGGGTGGGAGGAGCCAGCCGAGAGTAGAGTAGTTACAGGAAGGTCAAGAGGGAAGAAGTTTTACCTCAGGGAGGAGAGGAGAGAGGAGGTCTGCGTGAGGCAGAGGAGTCTGAAGTTGAAGTGAGAGCTGAGAGGAGTAAGAAGAGTAGTGCTCTAGTCAGTCAGGAGCAAGAAGGAGAAAGTGACGCTTCCTGGTGAAGACCCTGGGACCCAGCTAGGTCCAGGTGACACCACAACCGAGAAATACAGAAGGGATTCCAGGGCCACAGACAGCTTTCAGGCTGGTGGCCTGTTCCACAGAACGATCAGGTGGAGGGATCAAGCTGCACGCAGGGGACGGTCCCTAGAAACTGGAGGAAGAGAAGTCAATTCCAAAGGTAAAAACCGAGGCCCAGGGTAGTTGCAAACACTCCGGGCCACAGCCCACAGCAGAACCTCTGGAAAGGCTGTAGAACACCCACTAGGAAAGCCCCTGGCCCGGAGGCTGTAGTGGAGGCCAAGCCAGGTTCATCTAGTAAAGGCAAGGCTTAGAAGTCAGCTGAAGAAAGGAACACAATAGAGAGGTGCACCGGCTTTCGCCCCCAGAGCTACCCAGGATCGGCAGAGGTCCCTGACAGTGGGTTCCAGCAGTCCAACGGCACCAGTGTGCCCCAGCCAAGAACTGTGAGTAAAGACCTTGAAACTGCACCCCCTGGTGTTGTCTCCGTTATTTCACTGCATAGACTTCCATCACTACATCGACACTTACAAGCACCAATACTTGCCCCAGGGCACCGCTCCACCTGTGGGGAGCAGGACCATCCAAGCTGCCATTCCACCAGCCCCGAAGGCCCCATACAGCAGCGGCGGCTTAATAGCCGCAAACCACAGGTGGCGTCATGAATATTATAAACTTTAAGAACCCCCATTAAAGCCATATTAATTGACTCCCGCCAGGGTCACGGAGTCGGGCCCCGCCACCACTGACTACCCCCGGACTAGTCCGGCCCGACACCGGGTGTCCCATAGCCCTGGGGTGGGTGAGTCATTCCCATCTTATGCGGCTTCTCTCCCCTGCAGATCTCGTCCCATGTGGCTCCTTTTCCCATATAGTTCCCATCTTATGCAGCTCCTCTCCCCTGCGATTCTTGTCTCCCTGCATCTTCGGCTCACTGAGAACTTAGCTGCTCCAAGCACCGGTGGCCTCTCCTCTGTCTTCCGTTCTCCTCCGCGGCACTCTGACACTGGCAGGCGGCAGCAGGAGGAGCAACTTCACCACGCTGCCATGACCTCTGCAGCGTCAGCGCCTCGCTGCACGCCAGTTCAGGGAGCAGACAGGCTCCACTGAACCCGGAAGTGCAGCACATACGGAGGTACGGGGATTTATTTGTGTTAGTGTCTTAAAGACACTAACACAAGTGAATACAGAGAACCGGATCGCCGGAGCCATTTCTCGGGGAACCGGCTGCTATTTTAACAACCGGTTTGCCCGAACCGGACAGAACCGGCTGAATCCCACCCCTGACTACAGCTTTCAGAGTGAGACTACCTTCATTTTTATAGAGAATCATTTTGGATATCTTATGCATAAATGTGACTTACAACTATTTAGCATATGATAAGTTATGCAGATGCTTGTCATGTCACTGCATTGTTACTGTTTTGCTTCTTAAAATCTAAATTTTATTATCTTGTTAAGTATCCAAAGCCTTTATCAGTGAAACAATCCTATATCATTTGGCTTCTCCCACTGAATCTGACAGTTCCTTCAATTTCTCAACCCGCAAACATCTTTTTCATTTGTTTCTTTCAGACCGATTTGCACCCATCAGATCCGTCTATTCACTTTCGTCTCATCGCTCCAAATCACCATTTCCATTCTTCTACTGTCCACTTTATCTATTTTTTTCAACATCGAGCCGTCGCTTCTTATGATGATATTGAAGTTGAGGCTTTTAATCTTTTTTTTCTTGGCCACTATTCCAGACTTGTGTAACGTGCGTCATATGTTGCTTGCATGGACGTCAGTGATCTCACTATTATGAAGCGTATGAGCCGACTACACTGCCATATTTGACACACCAGAACTGTCAGGCCTTGTGATGAGCCAACTTGTTGACTCAGATATTTTGCCTGGACGTCCAGCACTTGACTTTTGAATGGATAGACAGATTTCATTTCTTATTTTTCCAACTACCAGAGCACCCACATGATGTTGTTTGGCATTTTGTTGGCTGAGAGACTGTCATCAATGAGCTGGATGATGCTATTCCTCTCTTCTTGGGAAATCTTCATTGCGGCTGCTCGATTCGAACCAGTGACATTAGCTTTGGAATCAACCCAATAAAACACTGAGATATTAGGGAATGTGAGAACAGGTTGTAATTTCAAGTACACAGGAAGAAAAAGATATTTCAAACACTAGGAGCAAAACAGTAACAATGGAGGGATATAAAAATTAAAGGGAACACTCAAATAACACATCCTAGATCTGAATGAATGAAATGTTCTCATTGAATACTTTGTTCTGTACAAAGTTGAATGTGCTGACAACAAAATCACACACAAAAATCATCAATTGAAATCAAATATTTTAGCCAATGGAGGCCTGGATTTGAAGACACAAAAAATAAAAGTGGAAACAGGTCAAAATGAAAATCAAAATAAGACAAAACAAGACAAAATTAAAGTGGAAACAAGTCAAAATGAGTCTCAGTATTGTGTGTGGCCTCCACATGCCTGTATGACCTCCTTACAACGCCTGAGCATGCTCCTGATGAGGTTGCAGATGGTCTCCTGAGGGATCTGCTCCCAGACCTGGACTAAAGCATCCGCCAACTCCTGGACAGTCTGTGGTGCAACGTGATGTTGGTAGATGGAGCAAGACATGATGTCCCAGATGTGCTCAATCGGATTCAGGTCTGGGGAACGGGCGGGCAAGTCTATAGCTTCAATGCCTTCATGCCCCTTAAGGATGCTTAAGGGCGAAACACGTGTCGGGGTTCTGGGACATGGACATAGCATTGGACTGCACACCGGCCAAGTACATTTATAACAGCTATTATAGTAGCACTTCATAGTATTGTTAGGCGTTGATCCTTAGGTATTAAGGTGGTACCTTGTAATATAGAGCCCATGGTTTTGATACTACCATCTGTTGCTTTCGGGCTTTCATTGTGGGCAATTTCTGCTGTCTTACACCTGACAGTCCTTTTTAGGTATTTTTAAGCTATATTTCTGTGAGTTATCTGTTGGTTAAACTATACTTTTGTCTATTATTTGTTTAGTACACTATTAGGAAAAAAACAAAATTAAGCTGTATTCTCATTGCAGCCGCTCACTTCCAGCCAACAGGCGATGCAGTGAGCTGTTATAGTCGCCGCCCGCTGCATAGTGAGGGCACTGTAATCACTTCCCGGGACATTGATTGACAACCAGCTTTACTCACACGCGGCAGAGAAGGCTGCCAATCAATATACAATATCTGTAGGTATACTCGTATAGTATTTTTGTATTTTTTAAAAGAAAAGAGCATTTCACAGCTATACACCAACAGCTCTAAATACTTTCTGACTTCCAAAAACTTTTAGAGCAGATTTAGGGACATGTGGATGTAGATCTGCTGTGGTACATACTATAAGCGAAAACTCTAGGGAAGCTGCAGCCGCAGTAACATGGGAATGCGGGAATTCCCTAGTGTACGTTCTCATAATCACTTAGTTTCTTGAGCGTACAGTGATATCTTTAGAAATTATGTTTGCTTCCATCTCTGGATATTAATTATGCTACGCACAGACTGTAATCAAAGAGTATATGTGACGCCCCGGGGAAAGCCAGGGGTCACAGGTCATAACACCACCACACCCTACACCACAGTTAGGAACATCAAGGCTACCAAAATCCTTGTTGCCTTCCTCCAGGGGCTGATGTTCACACCAGGGGGTGGGCCAGGCGGTTGGCTCCGCCCACCGAGGAGTTCACAGCCCTGTAGGCAGGAAGAACCAGGCAGTTTTAGCTCAGGGAGAGCTTGAGTAAACAGTGAAGTTCAAGTTAGAGTTGAAAGTAGAAGTGAAGTAGTAGTGGAGCTGAAGAGAGAAGCTGAAGTGACAGCAGTAAAGCCTGAAGTTGGTCCGGCTGTGTGCCAGGACAGTGACAGCAAGGTCAGCAGACGGCGGTGATAGTCTGGAGGGGGACTGCTCGGAGGTTGCTGGAAGGACCGCGGACGGGTAGTGGCCCGGCGGTCTGGAGCAGTATACGAAGAACAGTCAGCACCAGGGCAGGGGCCTCTCGGATCCCGGCAAGGCTAGGAGTCACCATAATTTGCCAAATCCGTCAGTGAAGGGGACGTCTGTCTCCAAACAACCAAGTCCCGATTGAAGGCAACAGTTCGACCGTAACGGAGAGACACTGCCACCGCCAGGGCACCAGTTTCTCAGGGCCAGCGCCTGCGGGCAAAGTAGGGCTCCTCCGGCCCATATCCAAGCCGGGGAGCGGGTTACCGGTGGGAACCCATCGCAACCATTATCAACTTAGGTGCAAGACAGAGGGACCGTCACCGTCACCTACTGGGGAAAGCAAGTGCAGCCGTCCGTGGGAACCGTTTTTCCAGCCGTGTGTTTTACCAAAAACTGTGTCAACGTCTCAGGCTGAGTGAGTACCACAGTGCCGCAAGGCACAGCACTGCCCCCGCGCCCCTGCGCCCACCAAGCCCTGCATCACCCACCTAATCACTGGGCCCCGGGATCATCAACCCCTACCCACGGAGGGGCAACACAACAACTGGCTGCTCCATACCACCACTCCCGGGATCCCCATACAGAGCAGCGGTGGTGTCAACAAATCACCACAACCGTGGGTGGCGTCATGGACAATAACCAATCCCCACACCCAAAATCCCCTTTCACTCACGGGCGAGGAGCGCCGCTAGAGTCCCCGGGATCCGGCCCATCGCTCGAGCAGCGGCAGGCCGCAGCAGCCGCGGCAGCCGGACCCGAGCAGCAGTGGGAGAGCGTGGCGTCCCCTCCTCCGCCCGCGACATATACCTGGAGGCTGGCTCCTGATCAGACGACAGTGAGTATACAGATGGCAGTTTTCTGGATAGGTTTGCAATTGTATGAGTATACAGCTACGAAAGTGTAACTAAGTCAGACTTCAAGGTAATAAAAGACGCATGACCACAAACACAGAGGACTGTTATTGGGTTGACTCTGGGGGTCCTTAGGTGAAAAGTCTAAGGTTCGTAAAGAAATCTGGATATGGAAATATGGAAGAGATTCCCCCTGGAAGGAAACCTATGATGTTAAAAAGAAACCCCACTATTGACCTGTAGTTTTGGGGTTAACCTGCAGCTTAATAGTGTTCTGATACCGGGTGGCTGCCGCATTGAGAACCCCATCGCCAAGAGGAAATAAACTTTATTTCTTCCACCACTCTCTGGCTTTCAGTGAAAGGGACATATCTAACACAGCTTCAGTCACTGCTCGGTGCACAGTAAGTGGCTGTAACCGCCCCTCGCATTGATTAGCAACTGAGTCTGCACTAATGAAATGCAGAACCAGCTGTCAGTCAGTACGGGGGGTGGCTACAGCTGACGCTTACTCTGCACACAGCAGTGACTGAAGCTGCGTCAATCGCACCCCTACGACTGAAAGCCTGGGGATGCCTGGAGGAATAAAGTTAATTTGCTCCTGGCAGCAGGGGTCTCAGAGCATTGGTCACCCAATGTCACAACGCGATTAACTCCATATCTGCAGGTTAATAACATATTTTTTTTTTATGGGACAGGTTCCTTTTAAGAAAAAGACTGATGTCACATCCTATCTTTCTTATGTGAACAGGTGCAAACTGGATATGAACCATAGTAACAAAAGGGAGACTGTTGCACTCTGTGATTCTAAGATATGTGTAACAATGAATATGGGAATATAGACATGCATTACTGCTATGAAAAATATGTAAAATTTGAGATACTTAGCACACAAAATTGGCCAGATTTTATGTGAGCCCAATAGCCAACGGCAAGGCGACCTCTTTTTTGTTTTTGTCCCTATCAAACTAATGCCTCTACTTGGGTTAAAATAAACCCTACAACTTATGGGCAAGAACAATGCAAATGGCGAATTAAAATTGCCTAAGGATGAAGAGCAGCAGAGATCAATCAGAAGGCATAACCCCGTAATCTAAGAAAAAGATTGTTGCACATCCTACCTTTCTAATGTGAACAGGTGCAAACTGAATATGAAAGATAGTAACAAAAAGGAGACAGCTGCACTCTGTAGTGCTAAGATATGTTAAACATGTGTTTTCATAGCAGTAATGCATGTCTACATTACCACATTCATTGTTCCACACATCTTAGCACTACAGAGTGCAACTGTCTCCTTTTTGTTACTAGGTTCCCTTTAAGGTCCTGGGAAGCTGTCATGTCAATGCAGCAGGTCTACGTTTTGGTGCTAGATCCATTATTATTAAACCTTTTTTTAAAATGATAGAAATTGGATCAATATCACAATTTTTGTTTTTGTAGTGACACCAAGCCATGTAGTACACATTCAAAAATTACAGCCCGATTAAGAAACACTGTTTCAGGATCCACCAGACAAGGAAGGTGTTGTGTGTATAAAGTTATGTAATGTAAAGTTATGCATCTGGATACTAAGATTTATGCTCAATATGTCCTGGAGGGGGTAAAACTAGGGCTAAATCTAGTTGTACTTGTAGATGCTGTTTGACATTGCATGCTGTTACCCTCACGGGGGCGCTCTTGTCTTGAGAAAATAACTTTTGAGTTGTTATATCTTTCATCATTTTGAAACGACTGGTAGAATCAGCAGTAAAGAAAGCTCTAAAAGAAAATGAAGAAAATGAGAGTAAAGAGACAATAGTTATGCTGCAAATTTTAGCTTTCAGCAGAATCATCGGTACTCAAACATTGTGGACAAATGAACTGTTGTACTTGGGACATTCAGAAACCATCAGATACATCACCAAAATACAGAGAATTACAAAGGATAATGGAAACAAATAAACCAAAGAGGTCACACGGACGGTACAATATTAAATTTAACAATTAAAACAGTGCCAACTTCTAACACCGAAACCTAGCAGAGGACTGCAGCTGTTGCATTCTTCAACACCCCTTTTCAACACTTAAAGGGAATCTGTCAGGTGATTTGCTATTGCAAATCCAATGGTATCCTGGAATATGGCTTGGAAAGCCCTTACAGGTTCAGTAACTTTTATTGCTCTAACTTATCCTGTTATCTTGCTGTAAGCCCCAGAGAATTCAGTGTTGTGCAACTGCTAGTCAAGTATATGTAAATCCAAACTGAATATGCATTGTTCCGCACGCCCACCTCTCCAGGGCTGGCATCAGTGATAGTAAAAATCTTCACTGTCATTTACTATTACTCTTAGCAGTGTTTCTTTTGCAAACAGAACTGATGCACTGGTCACCTTAGTTAGCACTTGGCACCTTACTATTTTGACTTTGTATGGGGGCATCAGATGGAGGCTTTATGGGTTCCTGTATGGCTTGCCTGGCTGCTGGAAATTAGTAGTATAACTTTTTCACTGCACTTTTTTGAGCCTTGGTTTTGAGCATTTCTATGATGGAAAACTATTTAATCTTCATGCCTCACATTATCTATATATGATTGTTTACATCACCATATTTAACTGTGTTATACCTGGATGAATATCCTCATGCCAAATTATCTTTGTGCTGCTATTTCTGTTCTGTTTTTATGACTTTATCCGCTCTTTTTATTAATATATCACTGGTCCATTGCTTGTGATACATTGTTTTGCACTTGAGACTCTGGTTCTCTAGTATTTATATTTATTCATGAGTCTGTGCTGATGGTCATGTGACCACCTTAGGCATTTGCCTGTTATTATGTTATATATTGTTGTTGGGGCTTTTTGCTTATAATTTTACTCTTAGCAGTGATAGTAAAAATATCTTCACTGTCATTTACTATCACTGATGCCAGCACAGGAGAGCTGGGTGTGGGGATCAGTGCATATTCAGTTTGGATTTACATACAGTATGCTTGACTAACTGGCGTGCAACAGTGAATTCTCCCAGGCTTACGGCGAGATAACAGGATAAGGTAGAGCAATGAAAGTTACTGATCATGAAACGGCTGTCCAAGCCCTATTCCAGGATACCTTTATTTTTGTACCAGAAGATTGTGATAGATTTCCTTTAAGGTTTAAGGCCCCGCTACACACAACGACTTATCTAACAATATATATCGCCGGGGTCACGGATTCCGTGACGCACATCCGGCATCATTAGCGACGTCGTTGTGTGTGACACGCATGAACGACCGTTAACGATGGAAAATACTCACCAAATCGTCCATCGTTGACATGTCGTTCATTTTCATTAAATAGTTGATTCTTGAGGATGCAGGTTGTTCGTCGTTCCCGAGGCAGCAGACATTGCTACATGCGACACCTTCAGGAACGACGAACTGCAGCTTACCTGCGGCCGCTGGCAATGCAGAAGGAAGGAGGTGGGCGGGATGTTACGTCCCGCTCATCTCCGCCCCTCCGCTTCTATTGGGCGGCTGCTTAGTGACGCCACTGTTACGCCGCATGAACCACCCCCTTAGAAAGGAGGCGATTCGCCAGCAACAGCGATGTCGCTAGGAAGGTAAGTCCGTTTGACTGCTCCTAACGATATTGTGCGCCACGGACAGCGATTTGTCCGTGACCCACAAACGACGGGGGCGGGTACACTCGCTAGCGATATCGCTGCGTGTAACACCCCCTTAAGCTAAATCAGAACATCTCTCTCTGCTGTCAATGACCCTGCAAAAATATCTGCATTTATGTTCCCAGTTGGGCAGGACAGTCCTTGTCATCAAAGGGCTTTCAGAAAATGGAACCTCACATCAATATGCCTGGTTCTTGGGTCAATGCATTCTATCTGTGCGAGTGTCAGTCATCCTAGGTTGTCATACATTGTTCTCTTTTTTTCTCTGCAGTTTTTATCCATTTAGTGACTTCCCATTCAGAGAATTTAGAAAAGTCTTCAGAAAATGTAGGATCATACAGTATACACTGCCTGTGCTTGCTTTATATGAGTAGTACACAAGTGGTTTACCTTCACTTGTAGACTGTCTTGGGTCTATATCTAATTTTGAATTGCACAGACTTTGGCCATTTGTTGTTCCGAAGTAGTTTGATCACCGTCTGGTCTCTCATCTGTTCTTATTTGCACTGATGTCAACTTATTCTTTCTGATCATATTTCAAGTATAGCTTTTTGAGTTCTTTAAAGGGAACCTGTCAGGTCCCATATGCATTCTGAGCTATTAGCAGTGTGTTGTGTGGCCTAATACCTTCTTCCTACCCACTCCTCTGTGGAAAGAGCTGAAAACTGCTGTTCACAAACGCTCTCCATCCAACCTCACTCAGCTCCAGCTGTTTACAAAGGAAGAATGAGCGAGAATTTCAGTCTCTCGATGTGCAAAACTGATAGACATACCCCAAGTAACTGCAGCTGTAATCGCAGGAAAAAGTGGCGCTACAAAGTATTAACTTACAGGGGATTAATAATATTGCACGCACCAATTTTCAGTTTATTATTTTTTTCTAAAAGTTTAAAATAAGCAATAAATTTCGTTCAACTTCACAATTGTGTCCCACTTGTTGTTGATTCTTCACCAGAACATTAACATTTTTATCTTTATGTTTGAAGCCCGAAATGTAGGAAAAGGTTGAAAAATTCAAGGGGGCCGAATACTTTCGCAAGGCACTGGATAGTTGAAATCACCCATAATAAGAACCCAATTATTATTATTATTATTATTAGCTGCCTTTTCAGTTTGTTCCAGCATTTCCCCCTCTACCTGTTCAGGTATGTTAGGAGTAGAGATGAGCGAACCGGTCGCGGTTCGGCTCGAGTTCGGTTAGCCAAACGGAGGTCTCGTTCGAGTTCGGTTCGGCGAACCACTTGAACCAAATAAGAAACAATGGGAGGCAATCAAAAACACATAAAAACACCTAGAAAACACCCTCAAAGGTGTCCAAAAGGTGACAAACAACTCACAACACAAACACATGGGAAAGTGACAAGGACATATACTCATGCGAAAACAAAAGAGCTGGACAAGGAAAAAGAGGAGGAGACACAGATATAGGCAAGGCATGCCCTTCTAAAATCATGTAAAACACCGCAAGGTTACTACAAGCGGAGTCTCCCTTTTTTCCAAAAATTGGGCCACACATACACACCCACCCCTTCAGTGGCAGCACTTGTGCCCCAGTTGTACACTTCACAGCTAGATTTGCATCAAGCACATTCAAAAATACGCCATACTTAACCGTCCCCAGAATGACCCCGGGGAAGGTAGCAAAGTCTTTGCTGAACCATGACTTGTTCATCTTGGCTCCTTTTAAAAAAACACAGCAAGCAAGGGTTACTCCAAGCGGAGTCTCCCTTTTTTTCCAAAAATTGGGCCACACACACACCCACCCCTTCAGTGGCAGCACTTGTGCCCCAGTTGTACACTTCACAGGTAGATTTGCATCAAGCACATTCCAAATCCACAAGCATTTACTCTCCCCAGGATGACACAGGGGTAGTAAATTCCTTGTGGATCCATGACTTGTTCATTTTGATGAACGTTAGTCTGTCCACATTGTCACTGGACAGACGCGTGCGCTTATCTGTCAGCACACACCCAGCAGCACTGAAGACACGTTCAGAGACAACGCTGGCAGCTGGACACAACAAAATCTCCAAGGCGTAAGTGGAGAGCTCTGGCCATTTTTCAAGATTTGAAGCCCAAAATGAGCAAGGCTCCATTTGCAAAGTCATGGCATCGATGTTCATTTGGAGATACTCCTGTATCATCCTCTCCAGCCGTTGACTATGTGTCAGACTTGTTGTCTCTGGTGGCCTTGCAAAGGATGGTCTAAAAAAATTATGAAAAGATTCAATAAAATTGCTGTTACCAGCACCAGATATGGTGCTACTGGTACGGGTAGACTGTTGAAGATGACGAGACTGTCCCATGTTTGTCAAGTTAAAACGGGGAGATTCACTCCCTGCACCACGGTTGTTTGGTGGAAAAGCTGAGCTAAGATCGAGTAACAGCTTCTGCTGATACTCCTGCATACGTGCGTCCCTTTCTATGGCTGGAATTATGTCACAAAATTTGGACTTGTACCGGGGATCTAATAGTGTGGCAAGTCAGTAGTCATCATCACTTCTAATTTTGACAGTACGAGGGTCATGTTGGAGGTAGTGCAGCAAAAAGGCGCTCATGTGTCTTGCGCAGCCATGCGGACCAAGTCCACGCTGTGTTTGTGGCATAGAGGTGCTAACCGTTCTTTCTTCCTCTGACATCTCCCCCCAACCTCTTTTAACAGAAATTTGATCAAGGTCTCCCTCATCCGCTGAGTCTTGCATGTCCAAGGACAGTTCGTCCTCCATTTCTTCATGTTCTCCTGCACCTTCCTCAACCTTTCGCCTGCTACCATGCGCCCTTGTTGATCCCTGTCCCCCATGGTCCCATGCCTGCCGCGTTGGTGATGATGAACGTCTGGACCTTGGTGATGTTGTTGTCTCTTGCGCATATGAATCCTACTGTAGTTCCTCCCCTTCCTGTTGCCCCACCCTCTGACTCCGAATAGTGTTTAGCGTGTGCTCCAGCATGTAAATGACTGGAATTGTCATTCTGATAATGGCATTGTCATCGCTAAACATATTCGTCGCCATGTCGAAACTGTGCAGAAGGGTGCATAGGTCCTTGATCTGAGACCACTACATCAGGGTGATCTACCCCACCTCTGCATCTCGTTGGCCCAGGCTATACGTCATGACGTATTGCACCAGGGCTCGACGGTGCTGCCACAGTCGCTGTAACATGTAGAGAGTCGAATTCCAGCGTGTCGGCACATCGCATTTCAGGCGATGAATCGGCAGGCTGACAGACTTCTGGAGCGATGCAAGTCGCTCAGCAGCGGTGGTTGAACGGCGGAAGTGAGCAGACAGTTTTCGTGCCCTGTTCAGAAGGCCATCTAGGCCGGGAGAGTGTGCTAAAAATTGCTGGACAACAAGGTTCAACACGTGAGCCATACAAGGCACGTGTGTCACCTTGCCCAGGCGAAGGGCCGCACCCAGGTTTGCAGCATTGTCGCACACGGCCTTACCAGGCTGCAGGTTGAGTGGAGACAACCATTTACCAAACTCAGTCTCCAGAGCTGCCCACAACTCAGCCGCTGTGTGACTCTTATTTCCAAGACATTTCAAGCTAAAGACCGCCTGATGCCGTTGCGCTCTGCTGCCAGCATAGTAATGAGGGGTGCGTGATTCCTTCTGTGCAGTTAGAACGCTGGTGGCCTGAACAGGCAGGCTTGGAGCGGAGGTGGAGGACCCAGACGAGGTGGAGGAGGCAGAAGCAGTGGCGGAACTTGGACAGAGGATTGACACACAAGTCGTGGGGATGGCAAGACTTGTGCAGCAGACCCTTCACCATCTATCACCATAGTTACCCAGTGCCCAGTCAGCGACATGTAACGTCCCTGTCCATGCTTACTGGTCCAAGTATCGGTGGTGAAATGCACCCGTTCACACACAGAGTTTCTCAAGGAAGCAGTGATGTTGTGTGCGACATGCTGGTGTAGCACAGGCACACCTTTCTTAGAGAAGTAGTGGCAACTGGGCATCTGGTACTGGGGCACAGCGACAGACATAAGGTCTCTAAAATCCTGTGTGTCCACCAGGCGGAAAGGCAGCATTTCGGTAGCCAAGAGCTTACAGAGGGATAAAGTCAACCTCTTAGCTTTGTCATGGATCGCAGGAAATGGCCTTTTATTTGTCCACATCTGAGGGACAGAGATCTGGCTGCTGTGTGTAGACGGTGTTGAGTAGGGTGTCCCTGGAAAAATGCAGGTTTGTGAGGAAAGTGCAGGTGGAGACATGATGTTGCCTTCATCCAACGTTGGTGCTATCGATGTCTGAGAGAGCTGTACACACGCACTTGTTTCCCCTTCCAAACCAACTGACGACCTACCAAGCAAACTGCCTGTTGCGGTTACAGTGGTGGAAGTTGTGCGTGGAAAACCAGGTGTGACAGCTGTCCCCACAGTCCTAGAAGATGACGAGCGCGCGGATGCACTGGAAGGGGCAGGCGGTGGATGGTTTGCTCCGCTAGGCCGCATTGCAGCACGGTGAGCTTCCCATCGGGCCATATGATATTTATTCATGTGACGATTCATGGAAGAAGTTGTCAAACTGCTGAGGTTTTGACCTCTACTAAGACGACCATGACAAATTTTACATATCACATAATTTGGGCGATCTTTTTCTATGTCAAAAAAGGACCAGGCTAGGCAAGGCTTAGAGGCCATGCGACCTGTTGATCCACCCCGAATAATGCTCAGAGGCAGAGTGGTGGCTGAGGATGAAGTTGTAGACGTGCTACCAGTACTCCGACTCTGTCCAGGAAGGCGCAAGGTAACTTCGTCGTCAGTTGCATCCTCCTCCACCGCCTCTGTTGACCTCCTCGAGTGCCTGACTGTGGGTTGACAGTAGGTGGGATCTAGAACTTCCTCATCAATTGTTGTGTTTGCACTCCCCTCACCCTCAGACCGAGCCTCTTCTTGCCCTGACCGAATATTTAAGTTGTCATCCCAATCTGGTATCTGCGTCTCATCGTCATCAATATGTTCCTCATTGTCTATAACAACAGGTGTTACAGTTTGTGAATAAGGGTCAACATTATGCTCAGAAACTTAGTCCTCACGGCCTGAATCAGAGTCACAAAGGTTCTGGGCATCACTGCAGACCATTTCCTGGTCTGTACTCACTGTAGCTTGGGAGCAGACCTCTGATTCCCAGGCTATAGTGTGACTGAACAGCTCTGCAGACTCAGCCATCTCAGTTCCACCATACTGTGCAGGGCGGATGGAGACTTCAGAGCTGGGAGAAAGCAAGTGTGATTGGGATGACAACTCAAAGGACTGGTGTTTTTTGGATGCGGTAGTTGAGGTGGCGGAGAGGGCACTTGTTAGACCACTTGAGATCCATTCAAGCATTTTCTTTTTTTGGCCATTATCTACCTTTGTTCCAGTTGTTCATGTCCGTAAAAAAGGGAGCACATCGGATTGTCCACGGTAAGTAGTAGACATCTTACTTTTTCTGGAAGATGGTCTATCTTCAGTAGATGTTAATGGAGCTTTGCGACCTTCCCCACTGACAAACCCTTTTTTTCCTTTTCCAACACGCCGCTTCCCGCCCCACTACATACACGCTCACGCTTAGGGAAGGAAGACAAGGAAAAAAAAAATGGCGATCGCCATTATCACAGCAGCAGTGATCTGAATGCGCTGTTCCCGCACACTATACGCTGAAATTTCATAATAGTGTGAGTCACAGAGTGACTTACACTATTACAGCGGAAAGCCAGCTTGTAATTAGCTTGGCTTTTTGCTGCTAGAACCGTTCTCGAACGTAACTAGAACTATCGAGCTTTAGCAAAAAGCTCGAGTTCTAGTTCGATCTAGAACAGGCCCCAAAATCACTCGAACTGTGAACTGGAGAACCACGAACCGCGAACCGCGCTCAACTCTAGTTAGGAGGTTTATAGCAAGCTCCAACTAGCATTTTTCCATGATTCCCCACCCCATGTATATTTACCCATACTGACTCTACATTGTTGTAGTTCCCCCCAATGTCATCATTCAACACAGGTTTTAGGTTAGATTTGATAAATATACACACCCCAACACCATTTTTTGTCTTTCCTGTCCTTCCTGAATGTAGTATAACCCTCCAAGTTTGTCACCCAGTCATGGCTTTCATCCTGCAAGGTTTCCGTAATGCCCACCACATCATAATCCCTGGTTGACATAAGAGTCTCCAATTTATTAATTTTCTTTGCAAGACTTCTTGCATTTGTCAGTAGACATTTAATACTATTAACACATTTATTACTCCTAGCCTCCCTACGTTCCTTGCATGTCCCAGCCCCCCCTAATCCTTCATTGACCCCTACCGTCTCACTGTCTCTATCTGCTCTATCTATCCCCTTATTTGCTCCACTACCCTCCCTCCCCCCAGATCAAGAGCTCCTCCATCTATCTGACAATTTTCTCTCCCAGCACAGCTGCACCCTCCCCATTAAGGTGCAGCCCGTCCCTACCGTAGAGCCTGTAGCCGACTGAGAAGTTGGCCCAGTTCTCCATGAACCTGAACCCTTCCTTCCTGCACCAATTTCTAAGTCACATACTTATCTCCCTAAGCTCCTGCTGTCTCTAGTGACGCTCGTGGCACCGGTAGTATTTCTGAAAACACCACCTTGGAGGTCCTGGACTTCAGCTTCTCTCTTAGTTCCCTGTAATCATTTTTAAGGACCTTCCACCTGCCTCTAACTTTGTCATTAGTACCAATGTGCACCATGACTGGCGGGTTTTCCCCAGCCCCACCCAGCAATCTGTTTATCCGATCCGCAATATGCCGAACCCGAGCACCCGGCAGACAATACACTGTTTGGAATTCACGGTCTCGGCGACAGATGACCCTCTCTGTTCTCCTAATTATAGAGTCCACTACCACCAACATCTGTCTGGCCTTTGCTGCACTCCTATTTCCCTCCTTCCTACAGCAGTCGTTTTCCTAGTTGCTAGGAGCAATGTCCTGCTGTAGTGATCCTGGTCCTGGGCCTGCATTCCTAATATCAGCCAAACAGGCATATTTACTAGGTTGTGCCAGGTCAGGACTAGGCTCCCTGACACTTTTCCCCCTACCCCTTCCTCTAGCTGTTACCCAACTACCTACCTCTGGGTCCTGACCTTCCCTGTTTTATGACACAGGATCAGATAATGGTATAACTTATTTGTAAGAGCAGGGAAACCACACTTTCTAAAAAGCTTTTGAAAAATAAAAAAGACCAACTGGATTTTTATCCATGAGCATTTGTGTTTGAGCTCACCTGGTGAGGTGCATTACCTAAGCCGCAGGTCAGACTGAACACACGGACGGAAGGCGACGGCTCTGTGGGCAGGACTTGCCAGTCGGAATGTGGACAGTGAGCCCCATACAACTCGGGAAGCTGAGTGGCAGGTCAGCAGAGCAGAACACAGTAGAAGGGTACGGTTCCACTTGTGCATAGCTTCCGATGCGAGAGCATCGGAGGCGATATGCTAATGACACTCTGCTGCGAGCGTCAGCCGAGGGTCATACGACTGTGATCCGATCTTGAGATGGTATCACAGCTGTGGAGAAGAGGGAGGGAGCACTTTCTCCTCATTTCCTCCCCGGCCTGTCTCTGCATACATCGCACTGAAGTCAGATGACATGCGAGTGCAGTGCGATGTTTCACACACTGCCATAGACTTGTATGGGAGTGCGAGAGCCGAGACTTGCTGCCCAACGCAGAGTGCTGCAATTCATTTCTCAGGCCACTATGGCATGAGAACTCAATCACAGATGGACAATGCCCCATAGTTTTGCACTGGTGTTTTATCGGATTACACTCGTCCGTGCAAAATGCAAGTGGAACCATACCTGAAGACAGAGTCAGTGGTGTAGACAAGCACAGAAACTGAAGACGTATAGTCAGTCCAGGGATTGATGCCGCTTTTGTGATATGAACAAGTCCAAAGAAGAATATGCTATGTGTTAGGGCCAGGTGGACGGGCAGACCCAGGAGGTGGATCCACTGGGCCGAACTCCTTGATGATGGTAAGGGGTCCGGTAGCTGGAGCACTACAGGTAGCAGGACAGTCCGTGCACAAGAGTATAATGGAGAAGTCCCTGGGACCACGGAGTCACTGATGGTAGTCCGGGTGACGAAACTCAGGTTCGGAAGCCGAGATGATGTCAGGCGGAGTCCGGAACCGTTGGAGCGAGATGACGGGTCACCGCAGGGATCAGAGATGGTACGGACTGTCAGGATGGCAGATAGACAGCATTCGGGGTTCGGGATTCGGCAGGACCGGATGGCAAGGCAGGATCGGCTCTAGAAGAGAGAGAGGTGAGTATCTCACAGGAACACAAGGAGACCTGACTCCTAGCTTGGGAAACACGAAGAACAGGCCCCGCCCACTTGGACACTAAACCCCTTTATACCCTGTACCTGTGTGCTTCATTTCCTGTCAGTGGACGCTGGCCCTTTAAGAAAGGGTCAATGACCGCGCGCGCGCGCCCTAATGCGCATGCGCGAGTCCCGGGTGCCAGAAGCCAGAGCAGGAAGCGGTGAGGAGGAAGCAGCAGAGCCGGGCTGGGGCTGAGAAACCGACAGGCGCCGGGAGCAGGGACCAGGACGCCTGGGAAGCGCAGGCAATGGGGGCTGGAGACCGGGGAGCGGCGGAGACCGGACAGAAGAACCGGGAAGCGACGCAGGGAAGCCGGGGAGCGTGGCAGGTGAGCCGGGGAGCAGGGCAGGGGACCCGGGGAGCGTGACACTATGTTTATGGCAGATAAAGGGGTGATCATCAAATAAATGGCCAAGGACAAAACTTGTCTATAGAGAAGAAACACTTGGATGCTGCAGCATTTATAGTAAGAACAAGTCAAGAGAAGAGTTTGTTATGCTGACACTCGACAAATGCAGGTTGGAGAAACAACAGGAGTTTGTAAAGAAGATAATCAGCTGGGAGAACTGATGAGATAACTTCCAAAGCACATGGTAACTGAATGCTAGCTTACACGGCACTCAGACACACATAGTCAAGAGAGTTGGCCTGAAAAAGCCTTGGGAGATGATGTCACTGGAGTTTGTTGGGTAATTTGGAAAACCTCATGTGGAGCACAGCTGTGGAAAATGGCACAAAACAATAAAACAATAAGCAGTCACTGAACCCCAGATCCCGAAAGGTGAGAACACAACGAGTCTTGGAAAATGTTGACAAGAGCACAATTGCTTTTTTTTTTTTTACAAACTTCAGATTTTTTTTCACCACTTAGATAACAGTAAAACTATGCATGTTTGGTATCTACAAACTCATACTTACCTGAGGAATTATAATGCTAGGTCAGTTTTTCAAAATAGTGAACACAGTAAAACAATCATGCAATTGCCCTTTTCCCGATTTCCATGGGGCAGAATGAATGGTGTCATTCAAAAATACAACGCGTCCCGCAGAAAATAAGCCCTCATGTGGCTATATTGACATAAAAATTAAAGAGTTATGGTTCTTGGAAGAAAGAGAGGAAAAATGAAAAATCGTGCCAAGGTGAAGGGGTTAAACAATGTGCTCAGATCCAGAGCCGTGTGAGTTAAATTCATAAGGAGAAAGGTTAAATACTTGTCTTTAGAGCAAATATTAGTTCAGAATGTTTGTTGTTACTCCAATTGCTCCGCTTGTGAATCAGTGTTATGGACATTGGTTAATGTCTAGCCCGCGATCAGTGGAGCAGCAATGTTGCATCCAGATATCAGAAATCTCCATCCGGCGGTGGCCTTGAATGCCATGGAGTGCGCGTTGAGACCTTGAGTAACGTCACTTTTTCCTGGCTATGGAGGCCTGCTCAGAGTAAAAAATTAACACGTTTGGCAAGCACTGTCTTTCTTTGTCATGGTATGCCCTAATATGCAATTCAGGAGTCTAAAGCCCGCTTTACACGCTGCAATTTCGCATACGATCTTGTATGTTTGCAATGCCCCCATCGTATGTGCGGCACGTTCAATTTGTTGAACGTGCCGCACATACGAGTAACCCCCGTCACACGTACTTACCTTCCATATGACCTCGATGTGGGCGGCGAACGTCCACTTCCTGGAGTGGGAGGGACGTTCGGCGTCACATCGACGTCACGCGGCAGCCGGCCAATAGAAGCGGAGGGGCGGAACTAAGCGGGACATAAACAGCCCGCCCACCTCCTTCCTTCCGCATTGTGGGCCAGGAGCCGCAGGACGCAGGTAAGATCTGTTCATCATTCCCGGGGTGTCACACACTGCAATGTGTGCTACCCCGGGTACGATGAACAATCTGACGTGCAATTCTAGAGACAGGTACAATGTGTATGCGATGAACGTTTTAACGTTCAATCGCAATTGCAATTGCACGTACCTGTCACACACACTGCAATGTATTTATGATGCCGGATGTGCATCACTTACGACGTGACCCCGCCGACACATTGTAAGATACATTGCAGCGTGTAAAGCGGGCTTTAAAGAGCCACCTTCAAACTGCCCAGTGGACTTGGAGACCATGGATTAGTGAGACAAACTTGGATCAACATGATTAACAGCATGAATACCTGTACTATACAGTGATGCCAGCGTGAGCCGAGTGTCATGCGAGGATCGCATTAGTCCCCCAAGTGGCCCCCGCCTAATAGTGAGGTAAAAAAACTCACCAAATACTCAATGTGTGCACGAGGCCTTAATAATGAGGTAAAAAAAACCCTCACTAAATACTGAAAATGTACAACCCCTGGCAAAAACTAGGGACTTACCTGGCTCTGAGGATGTTCATTCAGTTATTTACTTTTGTTTACAAAAAGCAGATCACAGACATGGCACAAAACTAAAGTCGTTTCAAATGTCAACTTTCTGGCTTTAAAAAACACTAACAAAAAAAATCCTGAAAACATAATGTGCTAGCCAGTAACGGTTACTTTTCAAGACCAAACAAGGGGAAAAAATTATGGAATCACTCAATTATGAGGTAAAAATTATGGAATCAAGAAAAAGAAACTAAAGAACACTCCATCACTAGTATTTTGTTGCACCACCTCTGGCTTTTATAACAGCTTGCAGTCTCTGAGGCATGGACTTAATGAGTGACAAACAGTACTCTTCATCAATCTGGCTCCAACTTTCTCTGATTGCTGTTGCCAGATCAGCTTTGCAGGTTGGAGTCTTGTCATGGACCATTTTCTTCAACTTCCACCAAAGATTTTCAATTGGATTGAGATCCGGACTATTTGCAGGCCATGTCATTGACCTTATGTGTCTTATTTTTATTTATTGTATGTGATTTTTCTGGTATGTGTTAAATGGATCACACCACTGTGTGATCTGTGGGACATCAGTGATGCCGGAAAAAAACCTGACATGTCTCTGTGCAGAAATCACAGACACGCGTGTGCACGGAAACACGGTCAGTGAAAAATCACTGACGTGTGCACAGAACCATTGATTTAATGGCCTTAGGGCGGCTTTGCACGTTGCAACATCGCAGGTGCGATGTTGGTGGGGTCAAATCGAAAGTGACGCACATCCGGCGTCACTTTCGATATCGTTGTGTGTAAATTCTAGATGATACTATTAACGAACGCAAAAGCGTCGTTATCGTATCATCGGTGCAGGCTCCGACTTTTCCATAATTATGCTGCCGCGACAGGTACGATGCTGTTCGTCGTTCCTGTGGCAGCACACATCGCTGTGTGTAACGCCGCAGGAGCGAGGAACATCTCCTTACCTGCCGCCGGCGGCTCTACGGAAGGAGGTGGGCAGGATGTTTACATCCTGCTCATCTCCGCCCCTCCGCCGCTATTGGCCGCCTGCCGTGTGACGTTGCTGTGACGCCGCACGACCTGCCCCCTTAGGAAGGAGGCGGGTCGCCGGCCAGAGCGACGGTCGCAGGGCAGGTGAGTGCATGTGAAGCTGGCATAGCGATAATTTTCGCTACGCCAGCTATCACAAGATATCGTACCTGCGACGGGGGCGGGGACTATCGCGTGCGACATCGCAGCATCGGCTTGCGATGTCGCAACGTGCAAAGCCCGCCTTAGAGACATAGCTTTCTTATTTTTCTATTGACATAGCAGTATGAGAGCTTGATTTTTGCAAGACAAGTTGTAATTTTGAATTGCAAACATTTTTTCATATAATGCACAGAAAAAAATTTAAGTGTATAAAATGATGAAAAAAAATTGCCTTTTATTGTTTTCTGTATTTTGTTTTTATGGTGTATGGGTAAAAATTACCTCCTGGTCAGTATGATTATGAAGTTACCAAACTTGGATAGATTCTCATTTCTTTAAGGCCCCCTTCACACGTCAGTGATTCTGGTACGTATGTGCTAGTTTTTATACGTACCAGAATCACTGACATACGCAGACCCATTATAATCAATGGGTCTGCTCACACATCAGTGATTTTTCACTGAACGTGTCTCCATGCAGCGTACACGCGTGTCCGTGATTCTGCACGGAGACAAGTCCGTTTTTTTCTGGCATCACTGATGACCCACGGACCACACTATGGTGTGATCCGTGTGTGATCCATGAAACACGTACCAGAAAAACACTGACATATAAAATAATAAGCATTTTCAACTCAACTTTCCAGCGACGTGCTGTGGAGCCTCCGCTCTCTGCAGCTCCTGCCCGGTTCATAAAGATTCATGAAAGCAGGAACGGCCGACCCAGAAGTAGCTGCAGAAAGCGGTGGGCGGATGCTGCAGAGCCGAGGAGTTCAGCACCATGGAGAGCAGGAGCGAAGGCAGGTGAGTAATGTCCATTTGCAATCACGGATCACGGATTGCACATGGACAACCCACCTGTGCCGTGAATCACGGAACACGGAGGGACATGTGCGTGTTTTACACGTCAGTGAAGAACATCAGTGTTTTTCACTGACGTGTGAAGGGGGCCTAAGTGGTATAAAAAAAATTCAGACGTGTGTGTAAAAAAAAAGTTTTCATTTTTTTCACCAATTTTGGAAATCCATTTATTTTTATTTTATTTTCTATCAATACAGCTATGTTTATAAGTCTTTTTTGTTCCCTGATCTGATGGCTTTTTAAATCACAAATTGTTATGGCTATTTGGATTTTGGGTAAAATTTACACTGCAGTGATATTTCATCATGAAAGTAGGGCATTTAGGTAGCAGCATGCGGTGGAGATTTCCTCATTTCACACAATTTATTGAAACAAAAGTCGGTAACAGTGGTGGGTATACCTCTCAAAAAAAGTCAGTGTCTCAGTAACTTGTCTTGTGGCCTTGAGCATCAATTACAGCTGACAATGACATCTGCTGTTCACAAGTGGAGTTATTGTCTGCTGAGTCATTGCATCCCACTCTTCTTGAAGAGCAGCCCTCAAGTCATTGAGGTTCTGGGGTACAGAGTTACGAGCCCCTACACGGTGACTCAGCTGATTGCATGGGTTTTCTATGGGATTCCGATCTGGAGAAAGTGCAGCCTCTCCATTTGAGGTCCCCCAGTTTCCAGCAGCCGGTCATTAATGAAGCAACATAGATGAGCTGGAGCATTGTCATCCATGAAGATGAAATTAGGCCTGTGTTGTTCATGCAGAGGCACAATGACTTGATTAATGATGTTATTCCAGTAGTAGGAGCTGTCACTGTACCATTCACACAGTGTAGGGCCGTTGTGTACTGACTAGACACACTGGCCCACACTGTAACACCACCACCAAAGGCTCGTCTGGTGACAACAGTGGCTGATGCACAGTGCTCTCCTTGACATCTCCAACATTGTTGGCAGCCATCATTTCTGCTCAGCGTGAATCGACTTTCATCAGTGAACAGCTCTGAGGCCCACAGGTCCAGCGTCCAGCGTAGATGACGCCTGTGCCTGTGGTGTGGTCCGGTACCCTTGCAGGTTATCTAGCACACAGACCTCGCTGATGTAAACAGTTTTGAATGGTCTGACATGTCACCTGGGTGCCTCTCACCTCCCTTAAATGTGCCTGGAATTGTGTTGCGTTCATCATTAAGTTCTGAAGGTTCACAATGAAGTGGTCATCAGTGTGAGGTGTGGACAAAGAAAATCCACTTCTCTGCCTTTCTGTGACTCTTCCAGTCTCTCTGTATGGCCGGCTTCACACTTGCGATTAACTCACACGAGTGCAATGCGAGAAAATCTCGCATTGCACTCGGACCAATGTTAATCAATGAGGCAGCTCCCATCTGCTATTTTTTTTTCTCAGTCCAAATCGGACTGAGAAAAAAAATCGCAGCATGCTGCGTTTTGGTGAGTTTCTCGCGCAAGTCTCTTCAATGGGTACGTGAAAAAAAACAGATGTCACACGGACGGCACATGGACCATCCTAGTGACATGCGTTTTTCTCAATAGATTTCTAGCAAGTAGCAGAGAATAATGTAAATGCTCCTGTACATAACAGTACATGAGTAGCAGCTGCTGAGGGTAAAAACTGATTGCACACTGACAGCATACTGACAGCACACTGATGAAAAGTGAACTAAAATCGTCCGACTTTCCAGCATGAGAATCGGACCGATTTTACACGCACAAGTGTGATTCCAGCCTATCTCTGTACAACCTCCCGATGACGCTCTAAGCTCAGTCGCCTCTTCCATCTGAGAACTTCCCTCTTGAATCTGCACAATAGCGGAGTACGGCCGATCAATTTTTAGGTGTCGTCTTGGCCTGATGATGTCAAAATGTAAAGAATTATTTGTCTGTGGAAAAGAAAGCGCACGTAGGTACCAGGTATGAGATTTTACAAATAAGGTGCCAAAGGCACACTCACCTGCTGAAGTTGTGACAGGCACAACTCCTTGATGCACATATATCAAAAGTGGTCACCAGCAGCCCTGAAAAAATGGTGAACATTAAGGATAAAAAAGAATCAGGTTCAATGCTGCGCTAGAAACCACATGAATCCAAGGATGTGTAATAAAAACCTTTTCTTTATTTCTGCAGGTCAACGCGTTTCAAAGACATATCCGTCTTCTTCATCAGGACACAAGAAACATCTGACATGAAACAGATGTTTCTTGTGTCCTGATGAAGAAGACGGATATGTCTTTGAAACGCGTTGACCTGCAGAAATAAAGAAAAGGTTTTTATTACACATCCTTGGATTCATGGGCGGCATGGTGGCTCAGTGGTTAGCACTGCAGTCTTGCAGCGCTGGGGTCCTGGGTTCAATTCCCACCAAGAACAACATCTGCAAAGAGTTTGTATGTTCTCCCTGTGTTTGCGTGGGTTTCCTCCGGGTACTCTGGTTTCCTCCCACACTCCAAAAACATACCGATAGGGAATTTAGATTGTGAGCCCCAATGGGGACAGTGTTGGCAATGTATGTAAAGTGCTGTGGAATTAACAGCGCTATATAAATGAATAAATTATTATTATTATTATTATTATTATGTGGTTTCTAGCGCGGCATTGAACCTGATTCTTTTTTATCCTTATTGATGTCAAAATGAGAGGGACTGTTTAAATACCAATACTAATTGAACTTCAAAATTTATTGGGCGATTCATGGATCAATCTTCTGTTGTGAATTTTGCCATTAAGCTCCTTGTTAGAGAACAGCAAGTTGTGCAAAAAGTCCTGAAACATTGAACAGTTGGACATTTGCATCCAAAAGATTAGAGAAGGTCACAGTATGTTCACCTGAAAAGGTCAGAGGGCATTTTAGGATAATCCTGAAATTTCATTTGAAAGCCAAATATCCCTAACTTTTTACATAGCTACACTATGTAATGAGATTTTTTGAAGCAGGTGTACTATTATACATTTCATGCTTCATATTCAATTAGACCGGCTTTACATCACAGGCTTCATGGTTTACTTAATAATGACTTTGGGTATTCCAGCCATTGGTTAATCCCTATTACTGAGATATCTCATGGTGGCACGGCTGCTCCATTATACGCTATGATAAATGGATGACGGCAGCTTTGTTGTCGGTCACATCTGCGGTGGCTTCACGGCTCTTCTTGCTTCATCTCCCTCATTTTTTCCTTCTTCTGTTCCCTCCTCACATTGATGCACCTCTGGCTCCTTCCCGAGTCTTGGGGAAAGGCAGGCTTGGTGCAGGGTGATCCAGACAAGCGGGACTTTTATTGTGATACAGGCGCCTCCTCTCTTTTTCTCTGTCTGTCTGTTACTCTGGAACAACTGAACTGAGCCAGAGACAAATATCATCACAGCAAGAAGAGAGAAAACAGGCGGAAGCTGGAATAACGAGACGCGAGTTACAGAGGCAGAACATCAGCGCGAAAACGGAAGTCAGAAGGCAACATCGTATCTGTAAAGAAACCGCATCATGGTCAGAGCTAATAGGAATAATGCAAATTATTAATGACCAAAAGGAAAGCAAATGTTACAGAATAAACATCCACTGTCTCATATATGAGGTGCAGCCTTCATAATTCCGTCAGATGAAGCTCTGCAGTCTATCATCAGCTGATGAAAGGCTGCAGCGCTCACGTGACATAATATTTTTTACAGGAGCACTGGGAGACACAGCACCGACATCGCTGGACCATGTAAGAACGGTTGTCCCATAGCGGAGAGTCCCTTTAAGCCCTTTACCATCCTGCGATTTTCCGTTTTTTAATACTTTTCTTCCAAGAGCCATAACTTTTTGATTCTTCCATCAATATAGCCATACGAGGGCTTGCTTTTCCAGGACATTAATTTTTCCCCGCTGGAGCATGTTAGATCAAGCTACCACAGTTTGACAGCAAAATCTAAGAGGTTAACACTAGAAGTCCCAGAGAGGGGTCATTTAAAATTTCTACCATTGGAACCCTATGGAGCTCGAAATTCCTGTTAACAGGTGTCGTTGGATCTCTGATCCATCCGCACCTGTTAGCTGCACAGATCAGCAGACATGTGCGGGCAATAATGCGGGCTCACTACATGAGCCCCTATCAAAGGAACGGAAGCGACCTAGGACGTATATAAACGTCCCAGGTCATAAAGGGGTTAATGATCATGAAAGGGGACAGTATGCTGCAAAAAAACAAACATTTATGCTGTATGCAGATGTGAACACCACCTCAAGGCCCTCATATATATTTAATATATATTTACCTACATAGCACCACAGCACTTTACAGACATCATCGCCGTCCCCATTGGGGCTCAAAACCTACATTCCCTATCTGTATGTCTTTGGAGAGTGGGAGGAAACTGGAGAACCCAGAGGAAACCCACGCAAACACGGGAAGAACATACAAACTCCTTGCAGATGTTGTTCTTTGAGCAACGTTACAGTGCTATCTGTGGCGCCCCTGAGGCTCCAGTCGCCACAGAGTATTGCATCTCATTTAAGCTGCGGTATTCACCTTGGCTAAGGAGGGGGTTAATCACCGGTGTTCCACATTCACACTTTACATATAGCTTAGGAGTAGAGTTGAGCGCGTTCACGGTTCAAGGTTCTCCAGTTCGCGGCTCGAGTGATTTTTGGGGGTGTTCTAGATAGAACTAGAACTCGAGCTTTTTGCTAAAGCTCGATAGTTCTAGATACGTTCGAGAACGGTTCTAGCAGCAAAAAGCAGGGCTTTTTACAGCTACAGTGTGCAGGAGCCATCGCTGGCAGCCTGCCAGAAGCTGGTAACCAAGATAAACATCGGGTATCCAAGCAAAGCGCTTTGGTTAGTAACCCGATGTTTATCCTAGTTACGTGCAGGAAGCCCACACTTCCCCGCTCAGCTCGCTCCGCCCCCTCCTGCACGCGGCATGTACACATACATACACACACACACACACACACATCCCCAGCCATGCAGTCCACGACACTGACGTCCTCCTGGCACTCTGCACACATGGTCCCGCTCGGCTTACCTGCGGTGATGAAGTCCCGACCTCAGCGCTGTCACTGTCCTCCATGGCCGCCGCTTGTCACATCACCTTCTCTTGCTTCCGACCCGAGACTGACTAGCGGTGACGTCACGGGCCTCTCGCAATACTTGGCTGTGAAGGCGGCGGTCATTAAACTCAGTGACAGGTGCTGTCAGCAGCGCAGGAGATCAGCGCAGGTAATGTACCTCGCTGACAGCAGCACTTGTCATGCCCTGCAGTGACCTGGGCTGACCCATTGATGTTAGCTCAGGTCACTGCACTGCTCTCCCAGCCAATGGGGAACATCCTGCTCTTCATTGACTGGGACAGTGTGGATCGTCATGGCAACCCCTTGGATTACACCAGACCTGGATTTGTTTTTCTTTCTAATAAATTGGTTAAAGAGGGAATGTATTGGGGGGTATTTTTTCAAATAAAAATGTGTTTGTCGTCTATTTTTTTTTATTACTGACTGGGTTGGTGATGTCGGGTATCTGATAGATGCTTGACCTCACCAACCCCAGGGCTTGATGCCAGGTGACATTACACATCTGGAATTAACCCCATATATTACCCCGTTTGCCACCACCACACCAGGGCGCGGGATGAGCTGGGGTGAAGCACCAGGATTGGCACATCTAATGGATGCGCCACTTCTGGGGCGGCTGCGGCCTGCTATTTTTAAGCTGGGGAGAGTCCAATAACCATGGACCTCTCTAGTCTGAGAATATCAGACCCCAGCTGTCTGCTTTACCTTGGCTGGTGATCCAATTTTGGGAGGACTCTACGTGTTTTTTTTTTTAATTATTTATTTAATTTAAAATAACAGCGTGGGGTGCCCTCAGTTTTGGATTACCAGCCAAGGTGAATTTGCCAGCTGCAGCCGTCTGCTTTACCCTGGCTGGCTACAAAAATAGGGGGAACCCTACGTCATTTTTTTTTTCATTTTTTGGCTAAATACAAAGCTAAGCACCCCTTAGTGCCACATGAAAGGCACCAAAGGGTGCAAAATTACAAAATGCAGGAGAGTGGGACATTATGTGTCTTTCTGCCATTATAATGACAGAAAAGACTGATATGAAGTGCACAAGCACAAGAAAATCACCAGAGCGCTCTACGCTGTGAAAAGCAGTAGAAAATGGCACTGGAGTGAACATGTGACCGCCTCATGTAGGATGAAGCTATGGATCCTGGGTAAATTTATGCATTTACCCTCCTTCAGTTTTTTTACAGTACACAAAAAAAACGGAAGGCACACGGATGACAAACAGATGACATACGGACCGTCTACGGAACGGAAACGGATGCCACACGGATGCACCCGTGAAAAAAAATGGACTGTTTTTTGCAGACCGCAAAAATGGATCGGTCGTGTTAATGTAGCCTTATTCTGATCTGCCGTTTATAAACAGCAGGCAGAAATAAGTGAATAACGCCCCCCAGCGTCAGAAAATCTCCGGGGTTTCAGGGCTAGCTGAGACCCTGGAGATCATGATTCAGGACGGTTTTTCCGGTCCCCGCTCACGTGATCACAGGTATACAACGTACACTGATGATCACGTTACAGTAAATGACAGCGACGGTAAAAAATTATTTATCTCCCATCTGGCATGAACAAACATGATAAATCTCCTCCCCGGTCCCCTCCGGTCCCCCGGTGTCGCCAAAGAGCCCCCCTGATGCCCTCCCAGAAATCCAAGATGGCCGCGCGCACAGCAGCGCGCCGGCCGCATTCACCCTACTCCTATGATTTCTGTCGCATGTGCCATGACACATGCGACAGAAAACTCTTCCCCAGGCCCTGCCAGGTCACCCCCTATAACCCCACCGGTGTTCCCCGGTGTCCCACGGTACCTGTGCAGCGTTGATCCCCCCACGGCCCTCTCATTCACAATAGACGCTGCCGCATGCACAGAGCGGCTGTCAGCTCAGCTTCCTGTGTTCAGACACAGTGAGTGGTGCTTATGCATCTGTAAGCTAAATGGGCGGAACGGTGGCTCAGTGGTTAGCACTGCAGTCTTGCAGCGCTGAGGTCCTGGGTTCAATTCTCACCAAGGACACCATCTGCAAGGAGTTTGTATGTTCTCCCCGTGTTTGCGTGGGTTTCCTCCGGGTACTCCGGTTTCCTCCCACACTCCAAAGACATACAGCGCTATGGAATTAATAACGCTATATAAATGAATAAATTATTATTATTACTGCAATGCCCTGCTCATGAGGTAAGGAACATAATTGATCAGGAGAGCTATATACTACATTTCCAAATGGAGGGATTTGCTTTTATAGTTGCCCTGCTGAATGACTACCAAACATGAGAGTCCGGTATACGCCACAAGAAAACACATCTAAATAGCGAGCTCTGTTGTTAAGTATTCATTCAGCTGGATAACTGGACTTAAAGGGGTATTCCATCTCCAAGATCCTATCCCCAATATATAGTAGGTGGAATAGCAATAATATCAGCAAATACCAATATTTGGAAATGTAGAATAGTTCTCCTGATTAGGCATGCCCTTACCTCATGAGCAGGGCATTGCAGCTTTGGTAGCAACCATTACGACATGGACTCTGCTGCTGTGGACCCGGGGAGAGTGAGTGCAGATTCATTGCACCCACACTCCTCACATGAAGGGTCCGCACTCCTAGAAAATGGGGGATACGTTCCCTGAGTGTCTCCCCCCCATATTCTAGACGGTCCAGAGTCGTCGTGGGACCCCTTTATTTTTTTTCTTACAATAAATTGGTGAAAGAGGAAATGTTTTGGGGACTATTTTTTCAAATAAATTTCTTTTGTCGATTTTTTTTTTTTTTTTGTTAGTACTGACAGTTTATGATGTTGGGTATCTAATAGACGCCATGACATCACAAACTGCTGGACTTGATCTCAGGTGACTTTACAGCTAGTATCAACCCGATTTATTACCCCGTTTGCCACTGCACCAGGGCACGGGATGAGCTGGGGTGAAGCTCCAGGATTGGCGCATCTAGTGCATGCGCCACGTCTGGGGTGCCTGTGGCCTGCTATTTTTAGGCTGTGAAGGCCCAATAACTATGGACCTTTCCACCCTGAGAATACCAGACCACAGCTGTCCGCTTTACCTTGGCTGGTGATCCAATTTGGGGGGGACCCTACTTTTATTATGTAATTATTAATATTTATAAAATAATTATAAAAAAAGAGCCTGGGGGGACCTCCACATTGGATCCCCAACCACGGTAAAGCTGCCAGCTGTGGTTTTCAGGCTACAGCCGTCTGCTTTACCCTAGCTAGCTATCAAAAATGGGGGGACCCAACGTCATTTTTTTTTTAACTATTTTTTAAATAGAAAAAATTAATGGGCTTCCCTGTATTTTGATTGCCAACCAAGGTAACGGCAGGCAGATGGGGGTGGCAACCCATAGCTGTCTGCTTTATCTGCGCTGAGAATAAAAAATACCGCGGAGCGCTACGTCATTTTTTTTAAAGATTTATTTTTACAGCACTGTGATGTCCAGCAATCAAAATACAGGGAAGCCCAGTTTGTTTTTAGTTATTTAAATAAATAATTAAAAAAAATATATATGGGCTCCCGCCCATTTTTGTGTCCAGCCAGGTACAACTAGGCAGCTGGGGATTGGAATCCGCAGCACAGGTTAGCCCGAGGTTTCTGGGCGCCTCTGCTGCGAATTTCAGTCCGCAGCCGCCCCAGAAAATGGCGCTCTCATAGAAGCGCCATCATCTGGCGCTGTATCCAACTCTTCCAACAGCCCTGGAGCAGGGTGGCTTGTTGGGTAATCATGAGTTAATACTGGCTTTGTTTTACTAGCCAGTATGAAGCCCGAGATTATTAATGTCAGGCACATTTGACCCGGCCATTAAGAATCTCCAATAAAGGGTTAAAAAAAGCCACCACACAGAGAAAAAATACTTTAATAGAAATAAATACACAGACACATTAGAGACTCCATCTTTATTACCCCTGTCAGCCCTCCACGATCCATGGTCTTCTGTCTTTCTCGTTCAACAAATGCAGCTCTGCTACATCACTGCTGCATGGGGGAAGCAGCATGCAGCCTTCACTCCGTGAGAGATCAGTGCTGCTAGCGGTAACAGCGGTAACGCTGACAGACGCGTTACCATAGCAACGGTGCTCCCGGAGCCGCGGTTAGCGGTGACGTCACCGCTAACTGCGTTGCTATGGCAACGGTGATCTCCGTTAATGACCGGCTGTGTCAGCCGGTCCCTAACGGAACAGGGAGTCGACCGTGTGCTAGAGCATGTCGCCGGTACACGGCGATACACAAATGTGCACCGTGTACCGGAGAGATGCACTCACAGGTCCTACATGACGCGTCATAGTCATGTGACCAGTCTGTAGCCAATGGGATAATAGCCACGTGACTGGTCACATGGCTATTTTGACGTCACGATAGGTCCTGCATCACTGCTGGCAGTGCTGGTCACCGGGAGGATTCAGCGATCATCGGATGGAATAGCGGCAGGAGACAGAGTGCAGGAGGGATCGCGGGGACCGGTAAGTGTTATGGCAATGTTTATTAACTGTATGTGTACATTTATAATGCATTTTTATGTGTTTGTGATTGCCTCCCATTATATCCTATTGGTTCGAGTTTGGTTCTTCGAACGTTCGCCGAACCGAACTCGAACGAGACCTCCGTTCGGCGAACCGAACTCGAGCCGAACCACGGCCAGTTCGCTCATCTCTACTTAGGAGCCTTCTGGGGAGCTAGACTAGAGTAGACAGGGAGTTGGCCAACATGAAGCTTGGGACTGTCCCGGTCACTAAGACAGGCTCCTGGGGGGGTGGATTCCTCTTGGGGTAGAAGTAGGAGCAAACTCACACAATCATCAGGTAGTCACGACACCACATTCACTTTCTACTCTTCTCTTCACGGGGCCTGTGGCTTGGAACGGAGCGCTCAGCCCAGGTTCCTCACGGCTGGAAGGGCAACTCTGACAAAGAACTTTCTTCTTTCCAACACTGGTGACTTCTTCCAACTTATCTGAGGTCGACGGGGCACATCACAGCGGGTGACCGATACTACCCGGGTGAGCAGCACAAAGAGTGAGTAAAGACACCTGGAACCATAGCAACTGACTCGGACTCTTATTACCTATGCCACCGCTCCGCCCACCGAGGAGTTCACAGTCCTGGAGGTGGGAAAAGCAGGCAGTTCAGTTTGAGAGTGGAAAGTGGAAGGAAGGAAAGTGGTAGAAGAGCAGACTGAAGTTGGTCCGGGTGTGTGGCCCGGACGGATCAGCAAGGTTGGCAGACGGTGGTGACCGTCTGCAGGAGTGGCCTATTGGAGCTAACCGTAAGGACCGTGGACGGGCAGTGGCCCGGCGGTACCGGACCGGTACGCAAAGAGAAGCCAGCACCATTCGGCAGGGGCTTACGGACCCCGGCAAGGCTAGGAGTCGCCATGAATTTGCCAAATCCGTTAGCGAAGGGAACCTCCTGGGTTTCCCAGCAGCCAAGTCCCGACAGAAGGCAACCGACCAACCGAGAGAGGGAAACACAGTCACCGCCAAGGCTAAAGTTCCCAGGGCCAGAGCCTGCGGGCAAAAGGGGCTCCTTCAGCAACCTTCAAGCTGGGGAGCGGGTTACCGGTGGGAACCCATTGGAACCGTTACACTACATAGGTGCAGGGAAAGGCAGTCACCATCAACCTGCCGGGAGAAACAACACCGCAGCCGTCTGTGGGACCCAGACCCGTCCATCCAGCTGTGTGTTTTACCGAGAACTGTGTCCTCATCATTGGCTGAGTGAGTACCACCGTGCCGTGCGGCACAGCGCTGCCCCCGCGACCCTGCACCTCACCAGGCCCCGTAACCCGCCTGCCATCCATCCCTACCCCATCACTGGGCCCCGAGACAACCTACCCCCTACCCACGGAGGAGAGAACTAACATCCAGGCTGCTCCCTGTCATCGCTCCCGGGATCCCCCGTCCAGAGCAGCGGTGGTGTCACCAATATCACCACAACCGTGGGTGGCGTCACGGACAATAACCAAATCCCCACCATCTAATCCCCACCCTTTTCACTCACGGGCGAGGAGCGCCGCTCGAGTCCCCGGGATCCGGCCCACCGCTCGAGCCACCACCGAGCAGCAGCAGCCGCAGCAGCAGCGGCCGGACCCGAGCAGTGGGAGAGTGCAGCGTCCCCTCCTCCACCCGCGACACTGAGCCACCATTCTGCCCTGCTTTAGACTAACATCAATATTACTGAGTTTAGCCACAGCCTGAAGTACATGGCCCCCGACGCTCCCACCAAGGGATGATGTCCAGGAACATAAGGATCTGGCATGTTAAATTTCCTACTGCCAATCTATTTGTTCTCTAAGCAATAATCCACCGTCAGAGATGTCTGGCAGCTGCTCTCTCATAGCTTCAGCTTGCGCCTTTTGAGGTCATCTATTATGGATTTTGACCATTATCTATTGGTAGAAGCCATCTTCTTTTAAACTTCATCTTTTTTAGAGATTATGTTAGCATATAGAATTTGTTGAAATTTCATTGAATCCATTCCTCCCTCTACTCGTGAAATGATCCCCGTGCCATTGTGAACCCCAATGGGGACAGTGTTGCTGATGTATGTAAAGTGCTATGGAATTAATAGCGCTATATAGTACTTTTGATCATTGTGGCCAAAGAGTTGTATTTTAACCTCTTCGGTCCACAGGAATTGTTTCCAAAATACGTCAGGCTTGTTTAGATATTCTTTTGCATAATTCTGACACTGAATTTCATGGTGAGGACACATGAGAGGTTTTCTTCTGATGACTGTTCCATGAAGGCCATATTTGTGCAGGTGACTCTGAACAGTAAAACAATGTACCACAACTTCAGAGTCTGCTAAATCTTCCTGAAGTTCTTTTGCAGTCAAGCAGGGGTTCTGATTTGCCTTTTTAGCAATCCTACAAGGTTGGTTTCTTATAAAGCTGTGAAGTTTGCATCACCTGGCCTTTCCTAACGATGATATTGAACAAGCCATAACCCTAACAGGCTAACTAAAGGTACCATCACACTAAGCAACATCGCTAGCAACATCGTTGCTGAGGCACAACTTGCTAGCGATGTTGCTGTGTGTGACATCCAGCAACAACCTGGCCCCCGCTGTGAGGTCGTTGGTTGTTGCTGAATGTCCTGGACCATTTTTTAGTTGTTGCTCTCCTGCTGTGAAGCACACATAGCTGTGTGTGACAGCGACAGAGCAACAACTAAATGTGCAGGCAGCAGGGAGCCGGCTTCTGCGGACGCTGATAACCAATGTAAATATCAGGTAACCAAGAAGCCCTTACCTTGGTTACCCGATATTTACCTTCGTTACCAGCGTCCGCCGCTCTCACACTGTCAGTGCCGGCTCCCTGCTACCTGCACACATAGCCAGACTACACATCGGGTAATTAACCCGATGTGTACTCTGGCTAGGAGTGCAGGGAGCCAGCACTAAGCGGTGTGCGCTGGTGACCAAATTAAATGTCGGGTTGGTTACCCGATATTTACCTTGGTTACCAAGCGCAGCATCGCTTCCATGCGTCACTGCTGGCTGGGGCTGGTCACTGGTCGCTGGTGAGATCTGCCTGTGTGACATCTCACCAGCGACCATGTAACAACGCTCCAGCGATCCCTGCCAGGTCAGGTTGCTGGTGGGATCGCTGGAGCGTCGCTTAGTGTGACGGTACCTTAAGGTCTGAACCTTTGTCAAACTTATCTGAGCACACAAATCTCCAAAGGTGTCCAAATGTTTGCATTGGTCCATTTTCCTTTTTGTAATTTTTTTTTTTGTTGTTGCCTGAAATACAAAGGAAATGTGTCATCTTTAACTTTATGCCTTTTAAGATGGTGTCACACATAGCAACGACGACAACGACGTCGCTGCTAAGTCACCATTTTCTGTGACGTAACAGCGATGTCCCGTCGCTGTCACTGTGTATATGAACAATAAGGAATAACGTTTGGAACACCATTCTAAGTCTGTCATTCTACATACTGTGTATATGAAGTGAAAGCTGCACACCAAATTCAGAGTAATATGAACAAGCATAACTGCTTGATGATACATAAAGAATGATAAATACAACTAGCCATATGAAAAATGGAAAAAACATTTTTTGGTGATATTGCATAACTGCTGAGGATTATTTTAAAAAAAAGAGATATTTAGCTAATGTATTGATCAATTCATTACTGCCCCATAACCACTTCACGGTAATCTCTTATTTATGAGGTCCCTAACAAAATGTTACCTCTATATGCGGATAAAACCTGCTTGTGTGCATGGGTACCTAACCAAATGTGCGGCTGAAACCTGCTGTGTATGGGAAGCCAGGGACCTGGCTATATAGGAAGTTGAATAATCATGGCTAAAGGGCGGGACTGGGTTCTCAGACAGAAATAAAACTGCATAACAATGAAAATGACTGCTGGTACACCATTGTAAATGTGAACAGGGTGGTAGCCAAAAAATACATAATCTATATGAAGTGAAAGCTGTACACCAAATTCAGAGTAAAGAAAGCCATGGACCCCATAGGGGGGAGGGGCGACATGACCAGAGGGAAGGGAGGGAGTGAGGGGTTAATAAAGTTATAATGAGGGGCATTATGGGAAGGTATAGGGGATTGGTGGAGAAAGGATCCCTGTAGGGGAGGGGGAGGGTATAAAAGCGATGAGGGAGGGTCTTACCTCCCCTTTTGGACTCCGGACGGCGACAGATTAGACCACGACTGATGGCGGATCTCCAGGAACTGGATCGGATGATCCGAGCGGCGATGGCGGTGCACGGGGCCCAGGCAGTGCAGTCTCACTTCAGGGCTGCCTGGGTTTCCCCGTCGGCACCTGCCCCTTGTTCGCCCCCGCGCCGTGGGCGGCGTTCCAGGCCCCCTGTCAGGTACTCTCCGGGCGCGGGGGGAGCAAGGAGGCCAAGTGAGAGCCCCCCTCGGGACCCTCCGCGGCGGGGCGGGCAGCGGCAGCTCCCTGCGTCCGCTCCGGCCGCCGGGAGGAATCTCCGACGCGGCCGCGACGGCCGAGAAGGGGGCGTGGCCAGCCCGGGGCCTTCTTCCTGTCTCAGGCCTCGGGCTGGAGTGCAGAGCCCAGCGACGTCTCCCGGCCGGGAGCGAGCCCGGCGATGGAATGAGGCCAGCGGTGGCCTGGACGGAGGCGGGCCCGGCCTGGGGCCTACTTCCGGTCCCAGGCCGCGGGCTCGAGTTAACAGGCCGGCGGCAGCCCGGGGACCGGGCCGTGCCCAGCATGAACCTGAGGCACGGAGAGGGGGCGTGTCCAGCCTGGGGCCTGCTCTGGACGCCGGGCCCCCGGCGGTGGGGCACGTCCCGGCGGCTGCTTCTGACCAGGAGCGTGCCCGGCTTGTGATGGAGGCCAGCAATACCCCCCGGGGACGTTGGGGGGGCCGGGCGCAGGCAGCCAGCAGGGGGACCGGTGTGGGCAGGCGCCACCCGGATACCTGCACGGCTGCGGAGGAGAGGAGGGACGGTGGGACCCCCGCAGGGCGCGCCAGGTCCCTCAGGTCATCAGCTCTGCGCCCGGCGGACGCGGTCTCCCTCGGGGGGGGAGGACCCAGCGGGAGGTCTCGGTCGGAGGCCCGGGAGGGCGGGAACCGGCGGTGGGGAGCCCCCTGAGCTCGGGGAGAGGCTCCTCCAGGAAGAGGACTCGGTCGGCGGCGGCCCAGGGGACAGGACGGTCTTGTGGGCTGTCGCCGCAAAGAAAGCAGCGGACGCCCACCGCCAGTGCCCACGCGGCTGCCCAGGAGGGTGGCTGTGGTGGAGGGGGCGCATCGGCTGCGTCCTCTGGAGCTGGGACGGTGGAGGACGGCTACAGCGAAGAGGAAGAAGGAGCCCTCAGGTCGGGGGATGAATTAGAGGAGCCGCGGGCGGACGACATCGCAGTATCGAATTCCGTCTCCGCGTCACGGTCGGGTGAGCTAGCCGTAGATTCGGCATTGCTTGCGGCGCGGGGTGCGGGTGCTGGGGAGGTGGCTGCGGGCACGGCAGCGCCAGAGGGGTCAGTTTTGCTTAGCCAGTTGCTGGGGCTTTTGCAGGGTTTAGCGCGAGCGCCGGCGGCGGCGATGGCCTGGACAGGGTCGGCGGTGGATGGCGCGGCGGCGGCTAGCGGCGAGAAGGTGCTGGTGGGGGCGGGTGTAGGTAGCGGAGTAGTGGAGCCTGCAGGTGATAAAGCGGGAGAAAAGGAGAAGGAGAAGGAAGATGAGGTGGTGCGGCTGGATGATAGGGCTAAGAGCGAGGTGTATGTGTGCTTTGAGGGACCGCTAGGGGCGCACCTCAAAAAAGAGGTGAGGGAAAAAATTTGGAAAGGGGAGTATGTGGAGATATTTTCCCTGCTGCCCCTGGAAAAATTTAACCTAGACAAGGTGAAGCCGAGCGATTCCAAGAAGGAAAAGGAGGAGGAAGAAAAACGCCGTTATAGGCTCATTCCTCGTTCCTTTTCCAATTGGTTGCAGGCGTTCGCAATTTTGGCTAGCGTGGTAGGGGAAAAGGAGCCGGAGCACTGCTCGGCTCTATTCGGCTATATGGATGCAATCGGGGAGGCGTATCGCACGTACGGGGGTTTGGCATGGCTGCGGTATGATGAGCAGTTTAGGCAGCGGAAGGCGTTGCGGCCCGGCATGCGGTGGGACCATAAGGACATTTCCTTATGGATGCGCTTAATGGCGGCCCCGAGCCAGCCCTTTCGTGGCGGTGCCAGGGGACCGGGAGCCGGGCCCTCGGGGATTCAGAAAAAGGGATTGTGCTGGCAATTTAACGAAGGCCAGTGCAAATTTGGCGCAGCGTGTAGGTTCAAGCATGAGTGCTCCGGCTGCGGGGGGGACATAGTTTGTCCAAATGCTTTAAGAAAGGGAGAGGCAAGGCTGGGGACGGGTCTGGAAAAAGGGAGGACGCCGGTGAAAATAGAGGCGATGGCGCCGTTTTTAAGTAGGTACCCGGACGGGGCAGCGGCATCGCTTTTGCGGTTTGGGTTTTTGTACGGTTTTCGGATTCCGTCGGCGGTTGAGGCATTGCCTCCGGTTTGTCGCAACTTACGGTCGGCAAGGGACCACCCTATGGTTGTGGGTGAGAAGTTGGGTAAAGAGGTTGAGCTGGGCAGGATGGGGGGCCCATTTGAGAACCCTCCGTGCAGTAATTTGGTGGTGTCCCCGGTGGGGGTGGTGCCAAAGAAGGAGCCGAATAAATTTCGGCTCATTCATCATCTTTCATTTCCGGAGGGGTCGTCTGTGAATGACGGCATTGCGCCGGAATTGTCGGCGGTGTACTACGTCTCGTTCGACAAAGCGTTGGACTTGGTACGGGCGGCAGGACGCGGTGCATTGATGGCAAAGGCGGATGTAGAATCGGCGTTTCGTTTGTTGCTGGTGCATCCGGAGAGTCAGCACCTTCTGGGTTGCTGGTGGAACGGGAAGTTTTATGTTGATCGTTGTTTGCCCATGGGCTGTTCGATTTCTTGTTCATATTTTGAGGCTTTTAGCTCCTTTGTTGAGTGGGTGGTGCGGGACGTGTCCGGCTTGTCGTCCATTATTCATTATTTGGATGATTTTCTGTGTGTTGGTCCGGCGGGTTCCATGGTTTGCGCTGGTTTGTTGTTCGCCTTGCAGAGAGTGGCGGATCGGTTCGGGATCCCTTTGGCGCAGGAAAAAACGGAGGGGCCGGCGCCGGTTATGCGGTTCCTGGGGATTGAAATCGACTCGCTGGCCATGGAATGTAGGTTGCCAGAGGACAAGATTGTGGATTTGCGGAGTGCGGTTGCAGCAATGCTGGCAGCGAAAAAAGTGCGGCTTAAGGTGGTACAGTCTTTGCTTGGAAAGCTGAATTTTGCATGCAGGATTATGCCGATGGGGCGTGTTTTCGCCAGGAGGTTGGCGGCAGCTACGGCAGGAGTACGGTCATCGGCACATTTCGTGCGGGTCACGCGGGAGATCAAGGCAGACGTGTTGGTTTGGGACGTTTTCTTGCGACATTTTAACGGCCGCACTTTGTGGTTGAAGAAGGTGGTGCCCAATGATGCTCTGGAACTATATACGGATGCAGCCGGGTCGGCGGGTTTCGACGCCATTTTCCAGGGTCATTGGTGTGTGGGAAGGTGGCCCGAGGATTGGCGACAGGGTGGCCTTGTCAAAAATCTGGCCCTGCTCGAGTTGTTTCCAATCGTGGTGGCGGTGGAGTTGTGGGGGTCGCAATTTTCGGGACGTAAGGTGTGCTTCCATTGCGATAATCAGGCAGTTGTACATGCAATAAACAGCTTGTCAGCGAAATCTGGACCTGTAGTGGGATATTTGCGGCATTTGGTGCTCAAGTGTTTGCTGTGGAATATTCATGTGGTTGCAAAACATGTGCCGGGGGTGGATAACGGGGTGGCTGACGCTTTATCTCGTTTTCAGTTCCACAGGTTTCGGGAGTTACTGCCGGGGGCGGACGAGGTCGGAGCGGTGTGCCCAGAGGAATTGTGGAGCCTGGTGAGGCAGTGATTGCGGGTTTGATTAGGAATTCGGTGACCGAGGTGACTTGGTGCCGTTATGCTAAGGTGTGGGTTGAGTGGCAGGCAGTGCTGGGTGAGATGTTTGGTAACGGGCGAGTGGATTATTTACTGGCGCTCTTGGCATTGGTGAGTGAGGATTTTAGGGCTGGGAGGTCAGCGTCGGCGGTGGCGATTAGGGTGGCGGCCGTGGCCTTCTGGTTAAAGGTTAGGGGTGAGCAGGACGTTTCACGGGACTTTCGGGTATGGCAAGCATTGAAAGGTTTTCGGAAAGGGGTGAAGGTGCGGGACACTAGGGGGCCCATTTCGTTGGACTTGTTACGGCGTTTGGTGGATGGTTTGCAGGGCATTTGTGTCTCAGCGTATGAGACGGTGTTGTTTAAAACTGCTTTCGTGTTGGCTTTTTTCGGGGCTTTTCGGATAGGAGAATTGGTGAGCCCGTCAAGGGTGATTGGGGGTGGTTTGCTATTCGAGGATGTGTCGGTAGTGGGACAGAGAGTGGAGTGTCGGCTTCGGCGGTCCAAGACGGACCAGATGGGTCGGGGCAGGTTGGTAGTGTTGTATGCGGTGCAAGGGGATGGCTTGTGCCCGGTGCAGGTGGTGAGTCGGTTTTGTGGTCTGCGGGGCGGTCTTCCGGGCCCGCTGCTACGTCACGAGGACGGGGCTTGGTTGTCTCGTTATCAGTTTGTGGCAGTGCTGAGGAGTTGTTTGCGCTGGGCGGGTGAGCGCCCAGAGGATTACGGGTCCCATTCGTTCAGGATTGGAGCGGCTACCGAGGCTTCTCGTTGGGGTCTTGGAGATGACATGGTGAGACGGATTGGTCGGTGGGAGTCCTCTCATTTTCGTGGTTATTTGCGCCCGCAGTTATTATCTCGTTGAGGGCTCTGGTGGGGAGTTTGTTTTTTCTGCCGTTAGGTTTTGGTTGTTCTTTGTTGCAATCTGGAATGCTGGTGTTGTTGTTAAAATTGTTTCCTTTATTGTAGGAGTGTGTCTGATCTGGATCCTGGGGCACTCGTTCGTTTTTTGGGGGGCCCGTCGGGCCGACGCTCGCCCGAATGGTCGGCAGTTGGGTATGGACAGGTCGCTGGCATCGGTCAAGTGGATTGGAGTGCGGGGCATGGAATGGAGCAGGGTCGTGCCGGAATTTGAATACTACTGCAGGATGGACAGACCCCCGAACGTGTTGGTTTTGCACGTGGGGGGGAATGACCTGGGTTCGCGGGCATCCCGCGATCTGATTCGGGACATTAAGATCGACCTACTGCGGTTATGGGCAAGGTATCCGGGCCTGATAGTGGTGTGGTCGGATATTGTGGCCAGATTATGGTGGAGGGGGGCCCGGTCGGTTGAGAAGATTAATCGCGCCCGGGCACAAGTGAACAGGGTGGTTGCGCGTTTCGTGCGGAGAAACGGCGGCGTGGTGGTGAGGCATGTGGACCTGGAATCGGCGAAGTGGCAGTTTCGGAGAGGTGATGGGGTCCATCTTAATGACATTGGTTCTGATTTATGGGCCCTGGGTTTGCGGGATGGTGTGGAGCAAGCCTTGGGCGTGTGGCGGGTCCAGGCCACGTAAGGTGTCACGTGTCCTGTCCTGTGGCGGGGGTAGGTCTGGTCCAGAAGCGGTTGGAAGGGAGTTGTAGCTGGACCGAGAGGCACTGTCTTGGTATGGTGTCTCTGGGTTCCGGGAAATTGCAGGCACGGGGTTCTGCAAAGTTTGGGGGGTATTAATCCGTGGGGTGATTAATACCTCATCTCTGGGTCGGAGTGTTGCGGCCAGGGATATTGGTGTAGGAAAGGGTTTTCTGGACCGGGCCTACATAGGGTTTCATGTACCGTTTATTATTATGTGTTACCTATTATTGCGTGTTTGGGGTCGCCCGTTGGACGGCGCCCCCTTTGTGGTAGTATGTTAATAATAGGTAATAAAGGCTGCTGTGGCCAATTTGTTTAACCAAGTCGCATGCAGTCGGTGTATTATTTTTAGGTTAAGTTTTAAGGAGTATAGTAACCATCACGACCGGAAAATCCTTCCTCAGTGGTCATGGTGTTCCAGCAGTCATTTTGATTGTTATGCAGTTTTTTTTCTGTCTGAGAAGCCAGTCCTGCCCTTTAGCCATGATTATTCAACTTCCTATATAGCCAGGTCCCTGGCTTCCCATACACAGCAGGTTTCAGCCGCACATAGAGGTAACATTTGGTTAGGTACTAGTGATGAGCGAGTACTAAAAAGCTCGGGTGCTCGAGGCTCGGGCCGAGCATCCCAAGATACTCGTGTACTCGGCCCGAGCACCGAGCCCAATGTTATCCTATGGGAGACCCGAGTATTTTTATGAAATGACCCCCCGGCAGCATGTAGAAACCCTAAAAATGTCACAAAAGTCTCAGAAGAGTGCTCAAATGACATGGCAACAGCATGGGGAAGACCCCTTGAAGCATTTATCACTCAAAAGTCACAGCTGTGAACAATTTTGCCCGCGTTTTACGCCATTTTTACGGACTCACCAGAAAACTTTCAAAAATGACACCAAAATGAATTTTCATGGCGGAAATGTTATGGGCACATACCCAATATTGAGATAGAGCTGGTGTATGTTACTTTTGGCGATTACATGAAAGATTTTACGTGAAAACATTGTGTGGCACTCCGATGTCCCTGAGAAGAGACGTACATGAAGGCCTCTTGAGTCTAATGTGCCCATTTTGAGGAAGTGAGTCTTTGTAGTATTTTCCTTTGCCAGGGCAGTCCAAAATTGTGAGGTTCACCAATGCCCCTGCATACAGACGTGCATGAGGGCCTGTAAACCTGAAGTGCCCATTGTAAGGAAGTGAGTCTATTGTAGTATAGCCCTTAGGCAGGGCAGCCAAAAATTGGGAGGTTCCACATTGTCCCTGGATAGAGACGTGCATGAGGGCCTGTAAACCTGAAGTGCCCATTGTAAGAAAGTGGGTCTATTGTAGTATAGCCCTTAAACAGGGCAGCCAAAAATTGGGAGGCTCCACATTGTCCCTGGATAGAGACGTGCATGAGGGCCTGTAAACCAGAAGTGCCCATTGTAAGAAAGTGGGTCTATTGTAGTATAGCCCTTAGGCAGGGCAGCCAAAAATTGGGAGGCTCCACATTGTCCCTGGATAGAGACGTGCATGAGGGCCTGTAAACCAGAAGTGCCCATTGTATGGAAGTGGGTCTATTGTAGTATAGCCCTTTGGCAGGGCAGCCAAAAATTGGGAGGCTCCACATTGTCCCTGGATAGAGACGTGCATAAGGGCCTGTAAACCAGAAGTGCCCATTGTAAGGAAGTGGGTCTATTGTAGTATAGCCCTTTGGCAGGGCAGCCAAAAATTGGGAGGCTCCACATTATCCCTGGATAGAGACGTGCATGAGGGCCTGTAAACCTGAAGTGCCCATTGTAAGAAAGTGGGTCTATTGTAGTATAGCCCTTTGGCAGGGCAGCCAAAAATTGGGAGGCTCCACATTGTCCTTGGATAGAGACGTGCATGATGGCCTGTAAACCAGAAGTGCCCATTGTAAGGAAGTGGGTCTATTGTAGTATAGCCCTTTGGCAGGGCAGCCAAAAATTGGGAGGCTCCACATTGTCCCTGGATAGAGACGTGCATGATGGCCTGTAAACCAGAAGTGCCCATTGTAAGGAAGTGGGTCTATTGTAGTATAGCACTTTGGCAGGGCAGCCAAAAATTGGGAGGCTCCACATTGTCCCTGGATAGAGATGTGCATGAGGGCCTCAAAACATTGTTCCCATTGCAAAGGAGCGGGTCTCCTGTCGTTGTAATGTCCATTCTGAAAGAATGGGAGAAAAAATTTACCACTGGGGGTATACCTGAAACAACGGCCTAACTATTGTAACGGTCATCATGGTGGCGCATGAGGAGAAGGAGGAGCAGTCCAGCGATTATCCAAAGTCCAGAAGTGTGTACCCATGGGTGAGTGGAGGTACATGGCAAATTCCCGTTACAAACTTTAAATTCCGCTCTCATTTGCTGGTGGTGTGGTGAAGTCTGGCCCAATCCAACCCTTGTTCATCTTGATCAGAGTCAGCCTGTCAGCATTTTCAGTTGACAGGCGGGTGCGTTTATCTGTAATGATTCCACCTGCGGCACTAAAAACACGCTCTGACAAAACGCTAGCGGCAGGGCAGGCCAGGACTTCCAAGGCGTAGAGAGCCAATTCATGCCACGTGTCCAGCTTGGATACCCAATAATTGTAAGGCACAGAGGAATGTCGGAGTACAGTTGTTCGATCTGCAAGGTACTCCTTGAGCATCTGGGCAAAATTAGAATTTCTTGTGGCACTACCCCGCACCTCAGGGGCTGTGGTATGTGAGGGGCTGAGAAAACTGTCCCACATCTTAAAGACTGTTCCCCTACCTCTGGCGGATTGGACTTGTGCCCCTCTCGGCTGTACGCCTTGGTTGTCCACTGATTCCTGACCTATGCCGCTAGCGTTTTGTGAGGGGAATGCTTTGCCTACTTCCGTGACTATGGCCTTCCGGAACTGCTGCATTTTGGCTGACCTCTCCGCCTCGGGAATAAGAGACATAAAGTTCTCCTTGTAGCGTGGGTCTAACAGTGTTACCAACCAGTAATGATTGTCGGCCAAGATGTTCTTAACGCGAGGGTCACGAGACAGGCAGCTTACCATAAAGTCAGCCATGTGCGCCAGACTCTTAACAGCCAGTACTTCAGTATCCTGACCAACACGATGACTGAACATGCTGTCCTCCTCCTCCTCCTCCTCCTCATCTACCCTGTCCTCTGGCCAGCCACGCTGAACCGAGGATATGACTGGTGTGCATGTCATATCCTCAATTTGGCTGGAGAGTTGCTCCATGTCTTCATCCTCCTCCTCGTCATAGTCCTCCACTGCACGTTGTGATGAGACGAGGCTCGGCTGTGTATTATCACCCACACCCACTACTGTTTCTTGCTCCAACTCATCGCGCTCCGCCTGCAATGCATCATGTTTGTTTTTGAGCAGAGACCGTTTTAGAAGGCAGAGAAGCGGTATGGTGACACTAATAATGGCGTCATCCCCACTCACCATCTTGGTGGAGTCCTCAAAGTTTTGGAGGATGGTACATAGGTCGGACATCCATCTCCACTCCTCAGGTGTTATGTGTGGAGTTTGACCCATTTCCCGACGGCTTAGGTGATGCAGGTACACAACAACTGCCCTCTTCTGCTCACATATCCTGACCAACATGTGCAGAGTTGAATTCCAACGCGTGGGGACATCACACACCAGTCTGTGAGCCGGAAGATGCAAACGGCGCTGAAAGCCGGCAAGGCCGGCTGAAGCAGTAGGTGACTTTAGAAAATGTGCAGACAGGCGGCGAACTTTTACCAGCAGATCAGACAGCTCTGGGTATGACTTTAGAAACCGCTGAACCACGAGGTTGAGCACATGGGCCACGCATGGAACATGTGTCAGCTGGCCTCGCCTCAAAGCCGCCACCAGGTTCCGGCCATTGTCACACACGACCTTTCCTGGCTTTAGGTTCAGAGGTGTGAGCCAGTGATCTGCCTGCTGTTTCAGAGCTGTCCACACCTCTTCTGCATTGTGGGGTTTGTCACCTATGCAGATTAGCTTCAGCACAGCCTGTTGCCGCTTCGCCGAGGCAGTGCTGCAGTGCTTCCAGCTTGGGACTGGTGGGGAGGGTAAAGTGGATGAGGATGCGCAGGAGGAGGATGAGGCTGAGGAGCATGACATTCCGGAGCTGTAGAGTGTGTGTGAAACACTGACTGAGGTAGGGCCTGCAAACCTTGGTGTGGGAAGGACGTGTTCCGTCCCTCGCTCAGACTGGGTCCCAGCTTCCACAATATTAACCCAGTGTGCCGTCAACGAGATGTAGCGGACTTGCCCACAAGCACTTGTCCACGTGTCTGTGGTTAGGTGGACTTTGGCTGAAACAGCGTTGTTCAGGGCACGTGTGATGTTTTGTGACACGTGGTTATGCAATGCGGGGACGGCACACCGGGAGAAATAGTGGCGGCTGGGGACCGAGTAACGTGGGACAGCTGCCGCCATCAGGTCGTGGAATGCTTCTGTCTCCACCAGCCTAAAAGGCAACATTTCCAGCGCAAGCAGTCGCGAAATGTTAGCATTTAGAACTGTGGCATGTGGGGCGTTGGCAGTGTATTTGCGCCTGCGTTCAAAGGTTTGCTGAATGGATAACTGAACGCTACGGTGGGACAAGGACGTGCTTGATGATGGTGTTATTTCTGCGTAGGCAACTGCAGGTGCAGGGCCGGAGGAGGCTTGTTCGCAGGCAGCATGGACAGGGGATTGGCTCGCATGCACAACCAGCGAAGACGTAGCAGTGACATCAGCAAGCACTGCTCCTCGACTCTGTTGTACCTCCCACAAAGTCGGGTGCTTGGCTGACATGTGCCTGATCATGCTGGTGGTGGTCAGGCTGCTAGTTTTGGTACCCCTGCTGATGCTGGCACGGCAGGTGTTGCAAATTGCCTTTTTAGAATCATCTGGAGCCAACTTAGAAAACTGCCAGACTCGGGAAGGCCTAACATTTGTACAGGCACCTTGTGTCGTGTTGTTGTTCCGGGGAACGGTTGCATGACTTCTGCCTGGGGCCACCACCCTGCTTCTTACTGCCTGTTGGGATGCTATGCCTCCCTCCCCCTGTGCACTGCTGTCCTTGCTCTGCATATCCTCCTGCCAGGTTGGGTCAGTTACTGGATCATCCACCACGTCGTCTTCCTCTTCCGCACCCTGCTCCTCCTCCTGACTTCCTGACAATTGTGTCTCATCATCGTCCACCCCTTGTTGAGACACGTTGCCAACTTCGTGAGAACGTGGCTGCTCAAATATTTGGACATCTGTACATACGATCTCCTCATGACCCACTTCAACAGGAGCTGGCGAGAGGCCAGAATGTGCGAATGGAAACGTGAACAGCTCTTCCGAGTGTCCAAGTGTGGGATCAGTAATGTCCGTGGACGTGTACTCAGCCTTGTGGTAGGAGGCAGGATCAGGTTCTGAAATGTGCGGTGCAGTATCACGGCTACTGACACTTGACCGTGTGGAAGACAGAGTGTTTGTGGTGGTGCCAATCTGACTGGAAGCATTATCCGCTATACAACTAACAACCTGTTGACACTGGTCTTTGTTCAAGAGCGGTGTACTGCTGCGGTCCCCAAGAATTTGGGACAGGACGTGCGAGCGACTAGATGTGGCCCTTTGTTGTGGCGAAATTAGAGCTTGCCCACGACCTCGGCCTCTGCCTGCACCACCATCACGTCCACTTCCTTGTTCGTTGCCAACGCCCTTGCGCATTTTGCAATGCTGTGCTGACGTGTATTCACTAGACTTGTGCGTTATATCCAAGTTTGTGCAAAACGCACACAAGTGCACCTGTACGCTGCCACCGACAGGCACACACGTGCGGTTTTTAAATGCAAGCACGGACGCACTAAGAACCTAACAGGTTTTTAGGAGCGACAATTACTGAGAAGTTTGACACTATCAGACACTGCTGACTGACGTGTATTATATTCACTAGACTTGTGCGTTATAGCCAAGTTTGTGCAAAACGTGTACCTGTACGCTGCCACCGACAGGCACACACGTGCGTTTTTTAAATGCAAGTACGGACGCACTAAGAACCTAACAGGTTTTTAGGAGCGACAATTACTGAGAAGTCTGACACTATCAAGACTGTTTTAGACTGTGTACACCAGCCCCAGATATGGTGATGAAGGCTGGTATACAGTCACCACTAGGAATGGCTATATACCCTGCCTGCCTGCCTGTATACAGCTACAATAGTCCTGAGAAGGACTCTTCTGGTCACTAGCCTGTATTCCGACCTGGCTATACCCTGCCTGCCCTGCCTGTATACAGCAACAATAGTCCTGAGAAGGACTCTGCTCCTGTACTCCGACCTGGCTATACCCTGCCTGCCTGTATACAACTACAATAGTCCTGAGAAGGACTTCTGGTCACACTGTTTGCAGCCCTGCTACGGAAATAGCTATAAAGGGCCGCAAACCTTTCCCTGAAGCAGCAACACTCTCCCTGCACTGACTGTCTGGATGGCTGTGAGCAGAGCACAGCGCGCCGGCCGGTATAAAGGCTCGGTCACGCTGTGCGGGCCGGCCAATCACTGCAATTCCACAACTAACAGGGCTGTGGCATTGCAGTGGTCTGCCAGCCAATCCCTGCATGAGGGCTGGCTCTCAAAAGAGCGCCAACATGCAGGGCTGAAGACCACGAGTACAGCACGAGTATCGCGAGATTACTCAGTCCCCGCCGAGTAGCCCGAGTACAGTGATACTCGTGCGAGTACCGAGTAGTGACAAGCATACTCGCTCATCACTATTAGGTACTCATGCACACAAGCAGGTTTTACCCGCATATAGAGGTAACATTTTGTTAGGTACCCCATAAATAAGAGATTACCGTGAAGTGGTTATTAGGCAGTAATGAATTGATCACTACATTAGCTAAATATCTCTTTTTTTCAAAATAATGCACAGCAGTTATGCAATATCACCAAAAAATGTTTTTCCATTTTTCATATGGCTAGTTGTATTTTTCATTCTTTATGTATCATCAAGCAGTTATGCTTGTTCCTATTACTTTGAATTTGGTGTCCAGCTTTCACTTCATATAGATTATGTATTTTTTGGCTAGCACCCTGTTCACATTTACAATGGAGTTCCAGCAGTCATTTTGATTGCTGTCACTGTGTGTGACATCCAGCAACGAGCTGGCCCCTGCTGTGAGGTCGCTGGTCATTGCTGAATGTCCTGCTTCATTTTTTGGACATTGCTCTCCCACTGTGAAGCACACATCGCTGTGTGTGACAGTGAGAGAGCGACGAACTGAAGCGAGCAGGATGCAGGGAGCCGGCGTCTGGCAGCTGCGGTAAGCTGTAACCATGGTAAACATCGGGTAACCAAGGGAAGCCCTTGGTTTTATCAGCCCGTGTATATACAGAATATTACAAAAGTGAGTACACCCCTCACATTGTTGGAAATATTTTTTTATATCTTTTCATGGGACAACACTGAAGATATGACAGTTTGATACAATGTACAGTAGTCAGTGTACAGCTTGTATAACAGGGTAAATTTGTTGTGCCCTTTAAATAACTGAACACGCAGCCATTATTGTCTAAACCACTGGCAACAAAAGTGATTATAACCCTAAGTGAAAATGTCCAAATTATGCCCAAAGTGTCAATATTTTGTATGGTCACCATTATTTTCATGCTTTGCTTTAACTCTCTTGTGCATGGAGTTCACTAGAGCTTCACAGGAGCCGCTGGATCCTCTTACATCCTCTATGACGACATCACAGAACTGGTGGATGTTACAGACCTTGTGCTCCTCCACCTTCTGTTTAAGGAGGCCCCACAGATGCTCAATAGGGTTTAGTTCTGGAGACGCTTGGCCAGTCCAACAACTTTCCCCACAGTTTCTTTAGCAAGATAGTAGTTGTCTTGGAGGTGTTTGGGGTCATTATCATGTTGGAATACTGCCCTGTGGCATTGTTTCTGAAGAGAGGGGATCATGCTCTGCTTCAGTATGTCACAGTACATGTTGGCATTCATGGTTTTCTCAATGAACTGTAGTTCCTGACAGCTCACAGTCGCAGCACTCATACAGCCCCAAACCATGACACTCCCACCACCATGCTTGACTGTAGGCAGGACACACTTGTCTTTTTCTCCATACCTGGTTGAAACCACACACGCTTGACACCATCTGAAGCAAATAAGTTTATCTTGGTCTCATCAGACCACTAGACATGGTTCCAGTAATCCATGTCCTTAGTCTGCTTGTCTTCATAAAGTGTTTGCCAGCTTTCTTCTGCATCATCTTTAGAAGACGCTTCCTTCTGTGACAATAGCCAGGCAGAACCATTTGATGTAATGTGCTGCATATGGTCTGCATATGGTCTGAGCACTGACAGGCGGACACCCCCCCACCCCTGCAACCTCTGCAGGAATGCTGGCCATACTCATACATCTCTTTTGAAAAGATGACCCATGGATACGATGTTGAGCATGTGCACTCAATTTTTTTGGATGACCATGAGCTCCTCACTACTTCAAACACACAGATAAGGGTGCTTTACACGTTGCGACATTGCTAGCGATGTCGCGTGCAATAGCCCGCCCCTGTCGGTGGCACAATATGTGGTGATCGCTGCTGTAACGAACATTATCGCTACGGCAGCGTCACACGCACATACCTGTGTAGCGACGTCGCTGTGACGGCCAAACAATCCCTCCCTCAAGGGGGAGGTGCGTTCGGCGTCACAGCGACATCACCGCAACGTCACTAAGTGGCCGGCCAATAAAAGCGGAGGGGCGAAGATGAGCGGGACGTAACATTCCACCCACCTCCTTCCTTTCCCATTGCCGGTGGAGGCAGGTAAGGAGATGTTCATCGCTCCTGCGGTGTCACACATGTGTCGCCCTGGGCAAGCCAGGGGACACAGATAACAACACACACGCACCCCACATTCCCTGCAGGTACACCAGCTAACCCACAAATCCTTGTTGCCTTCCTCCAGAGGCTGATGATTCACACCAGGGGGTGGAGCCAGGCGGTTGGTGTCCGCCCACCAAGGAGATCACAGCTCTGGAGGCAGGAAGTACCGGGCAGTCAGCTCAGGGAAGAGCTTTAGTAAGGAAGTCTAAGAGAGGAGAAAGCTCAGGGAGGAGGAAGGAGTAGGAGGTGAACAGAGTGTAGCTCAGGAGGGAGCTAGAGAAAAGTGAAACAGCAGTGGAAGTGACAGCCTGAAGTTGGTCTGTGGCTGTGTGCCCAGACGGAGTCAGCAAGGTCAGCAGACAGTGGTGAAGATCTGCAGTGGGACTGTCTGGAGGTTGCTGGAAGGGCCACGGAGGCTGTGTGTACCCGGGGTCTGGAGCAGTATACAAAGGGCAGTCAGCGCCAGAGCAGGGGCTTTTCGGATCCCAGCAAGGCTTGGAGTCGCTGTAAATTGCTAAATCCGTTAGTGAAGGGGACGCAGATCTCCCAACAAGCAAGTCCTGATTGACGGCAAAGGTCCAACCACAACGGGGAAACACCGCCACCGCCAAGGCACCAGTTTCCCAGGGCCGGCGCCTGCGGGCAAAGTGTGGAGCTCCTCCGGCACAGATTGCAGTCGGGGAGCGGGTAACCGGTGGGAATCCACCGCTACCAAACAGACATTTCAAAGGTGCAGGGAAGAGACCGTCACCGCTAACTGCAGGGAACCGCAGCACCGTGAACCGTCCGAGGGACCCTTCCAACCAGCCGTTTGTTTACCGAGAACTGTGTCGTGTTTACTGGCTGAGTGAGTACCTCAGTGCCGCAAGGCACAGCGCTGCCCCTGCGCCCCTGCACCCCACTGGGCCCCGGGATCACCAACCCCTACCCACGGAGGGGCAACACAACAACTGGCTGCTCCGCATCACCATCCCCGGGATCCCCATATTGAGCAGTGGTGGTGAAATCACCACAACCGTGGGTGGCGTCACGAACTATAAAAATCCCCACACCCAACCACAAATCCCCCCTTTCACTCACGGGCGAGGAGTGTCGCTCGAGAAACCCCGGGATCCGGCCCACAGCTCGAGCCACCACTGAGCAGCTGCCGGACCCGAGCAGAAGGCGTGAGCGCGGTGTGCTGACACCCTCCTCCCCGCCCACGACAACTTGGCGTCACGAACAGGATCTTACCGCTCTGCCGTCTGGTAGAGGTGCGCCTTGTTACCGCCGGAGGTGTCCGGCAGAAAAATTTCAGAAGCCGCCATCTTTGGCGCGAAAAGTTCCCGCTCGAGCGTCTTCTCGAGCAGTAGAGGCGCGAAGGCCAAAACCCCGCCCCGAGAGAGGAGGGGCCGGAAAGAGCTAAGGGGGACGCGATGGCGGCTGGACGCATGTAGCTGCAGCTATAAAAGCAGGGACGCCAGGACTCTGCAAACACACTGGGTTCCTGGAAAGCACGACTGCCGAGATGTCCGCCCCACCTAGTTCTGCGGAGACTACCGAGCCGGTGTCTGGAACAGCCGCATGGTTGAGGGCCCGGGCGGCGGGGATCTGCCGTCGCTACCAGAGTCAGATCGGCGGGCTGATGGCGCAGTGGTCCGCGGAGGTAGAGGCCCTAGTTGCTGTGGCGCGAGTGTATGGAGTGGAGGCCGTGATGGAGGAGCTGGAGAATGACCCACGCCCCTGTGTCCCCGAGGGACCGGTCGCTGCGGCTGAGGGACCCGGTCTACCCCTGGCTCCTGTGTTACCTCCGTCCTACGCACTCGCGTGCTGCACCGCACCCGGCCCGTCTGGTGCGCCTCCCTCTGTGACTGCGGCGGGGGCAGAAGATAGCGACCCCGGGCCTGACACCGAGCCTGTGTCGGAAGAAGAGGAGGAGGTCGTTGCCCTGCCTGGCATGGAGGCCACTTATATTCCCCGAACCGGAGGCAATGGGTACCGGGCGGCCCTTCCACGCCGTGCTTGTTATGCACTGGAGGGGCTAGTGCCCGTGTCCTTCCACCCCGAACCGGGTGAGGAGGACGAAGACACCCCGTAGGGCAGCGGATGTCCGCAGCAGCAGTCCCCGTTGGGACCACCACTGAGTTTAAGTTTGTTGAAAAGTTTGAAAAAGTTCTGCAAATGATAAGGAAAATGAAAATTACCGAACAGTTACCTGATTTTGCTTTTGTGATTGGAACCGGCAGGAGCCGGCACCGTTGTCCCCGTGGGGACCGTTTAAGTTTTGCATGGGAACTATCCATGGACAAGCCCGTGAACTTGCATGGCACCACAAACGTTAAGTGGCTTGTAAATATGTTGGTTACTGTTACCGTTTCCGCAGTGCCGCCTCCGGAGAGGCAGGTTGGAGGGAGGGCCCTGAGCAGAGCAGGCTAGGGCCCAGCCACTAAAGGAACCGGTGGCTACCCTCTGGAGGGGAAGGACAGATCCCGCTCGGGTAACTTGTGCTGGACTGTGGGTCAAGGGGTGCTGCCTGGGTTTTAGGGGCAGCATCAGGGCCAGGTTGCTTGGGTGGGAGAGAGCGGAAACCGTGACCGTAAACCGTTGCAACGTTAAAAAGAAATGTGCCTCCCGTCTTGGGAAGAGTTATGATTAAAAATGTATATAATTTACCGTTTATTATGTTATACCGTTTTACCATTACAGAAAACAAAAGGAAAATAAAACCGGTGTTGGACGGGCAGCCCGAGGACGGTCTGCGTTTTGCTAAGGGGGAATGTATCGCCCTGGGCAAGCCAGGGGACACAGATAACAACACACACGCACCCCACATTCCCTGCAGGTACACCAGCTAACCCACAAATCCTTGTTGCCTTCCTCCAGAGGCTGATGATTCACACCAGGGGGTGGAGCCAGGCGGTTGGTGTCCGCCCACCAAGGAGATCACAGCTCTGGAGGCAGGAAGTACCAGGCAGTCAGCTCAGGGAAGAGCTTGAGTAAGGAAGTCTAAGAGAGGAGAAAGCTCAGGGAGGAGGAAGGAGTAGGAGGTGAACAGAGTGTAGCTCAGGAGGGAGCTAGAGAAAAGTGAAACAGCAGTGGAAGTGACAGAAAGCCTGAAGTTGGTCTGTGGCTGTGTGCCCAGACGGAGTCAGCAAGGTCAGCAGACAGTGGTGAAGATCTGCAGTGGGACTGTCTGGAGGTTGCTGGAAGGGCCACGGAGGCTGTGTGTATCCGGGGGTCTGGAGCAGTATACAAAGGGCAGTCAGCGCCAGAGCAGGGGCTTTTCGGATCCCAGCAAGGCTTGGAGTCGCTGTAAATTGCTAAATCCGTTAGTGAAGGGGACGCAGATCTCCCAACAAGCAAGTCCTGATTGACGGCAAAGGTCCAACCACAACGGGGAAACACCGCCACCGCCAAGGCACCAGTTTCCCAGGGCCGGCGCCTGGGGGCAAAGTGTGGAGCTCCTCCGGCACAGATTGCAGTCGGGGAGCGGGTAACCGGTGGGAATCCACCGCTACCAAACAGACATTTCAAAGGTGCAGGGAAGAGACCGTCACCGCTAACTGCAGGGAACCGCAGCACCGTGAACCGTCCGAGGGACCCGTCCAACCAGCCGTTTGTTTACCGAGAACTGTGTCGTGTTTACTGGCTGAGTGAGTACCTCAGTGCCGCAAGGCACAGCGCTGCCCCTGCGCCCCTGCACCCCACTGGGCCCCGGGATCACCAACCCCTACCCACGGAGGGGCAACACAACAACTGGCTGCTCCGCATCACCATCCCCGGGATCCCCATATTGAGCAGCGGTGGTGAAATCACCACAACCGTGGGTGGCGTCACGAACTATAAAAATCCCCACACCCAACCACAAATCCCCCCTTTCACTCACGGGCGAGGAGTGTCGCTCGAGAAACCCCGGGATCCGGCCCACAGCTCGAGCCACCACTGAGCAGCTGCCGGACCCGAGCAGAAGGGGTGAGCGCGGTGTGCTGACACCCTCCTCCCCGCCCGCGACACACACAGCGATGTGTAGTGCCGCAGGAGCGACGAACAACATTGTACCTGCAACAGCAACGATATTAAGGAAAAAAGCGACGTGTCAACGAGCAACGATTTTTGACGTTTTTGTGCTCGTTGATCGTCGCTCATTTGTGTTACATGCGGCGATGTCGGTAACGGCGCTGGATGTGCGTCACTAACGACGTGACCCCGACGATATATCGTTACCGATATCGCAGCGTGTAAAGCCTCCTATAGACTCAGCAGCATAGAGGAGATTATACAGCAGTACTGAGCTGTGGGGCTGTGCATCCAGTTCTGGTGTGTGTTAAAACACTTGTTAGAAAGCTCAGCACGATAATTCTGTGTCTCCCTCTGTTTTCTCACTCTGATCCCCATTCTTACCAGCTGCATTCCTCTCCATAGAGCATAAAAGGAGGTGTTAACTGACACCTCGCTGTACTAACAATCTGTTATCTCTGAGCAAGACAGAGCTGATGGGGACCAGGAAAGGCCACTATAGGGGCCAGGACCTGGGACATTATTAGGCTGTGTGCACACGTTGCGTTTTTTACCGCGGAAACGCTGCGTTTAGAACCGCAGCGTTTCAGTGGCAAATTGCATGCTTTCAGCTTTCCCAGCAAAGTGTATGAGAAAGCCGAAAAATCAGTGCACATGCTGCGTTTCTAAACGCAGCGTTTTGGATGCCAAAAATCGGTGCGGAAAGAAAAGCAGCATGTCACTTCTTTTGTGCGTTGTGGCTGCGTTCTCTCCCCCATTGAATCAATGATGTGGGGTCAGAACGCAGCTACACCGCAGTGAGCTGCTTTTTTGTTGCGGTCCGCGGCCTTTGTCGGCACGCCAGAACGCAGGCATTTACCTGGAAGTGAGGTCAAGAGGTTTCCTGTTGACCTCACTTCCTGGCAAAGTCCTGGAAAGCCCCCGGTGTCGCCAAAGTGCCCGCCCCGACCCCCTCCCGAAAATCCAACATGGCCGCGCGCACAGTAGCGCACCGGCCGCCCTGCTCCTATGATTTCTGTCGCATGTGCCTTGAGACATGCGACAGAAAAATGCTCCCCAGGCCCTGCCCGGTCACCCCCTATTCCCCCGGTATTCCCCCTTACCTGTCCGGTCGCAGCGCTGATCCCCCGCGGCCCCCTCCTCCTTCACAGCAGACGCCGGCCGGTCACATGAGCAGAGCAGATGACAGCCAGCACTGTGTTCAGTGTGAGCTGTGCTGGCTGCTCGCACTCTGCAGCTGTGACCCGGGGAGAGTGGGTGCAGATTTTTGGCACCCACTCTCCTCAAATGGAGGGTCTGCCCTTCTAGAAAATGGGGGATACGTTCCCTGAACGTGCCCCCATATTCTAGAAGGTCCAGAGGCGACGTGGGACATCCATATGGATTTCTGCGGACCCATTTTTTTCAAATTTTTTTATTAAATTGGAGAACAAGGGAATGATTTGGGGAGTGTTTTTTCTAATAAAAAATTTTTTGTCATTTTTTTTTGCTTTTGTTTACTGTCAGTTAGTTATGTCGGGTATCTAATAGACGCCGTGACATCACTAATTGCTGGGCTTGATGCCAGGTGACATTACACATCTGGTATCAACCCCATTTATTACCCCGTTTTCCAACGCACCAGGGCGCGGGATGAGTTGGGGCGAAGCGCCAGGATTGGCGCATCTAATGGATGCGCCACTTCTGGGGCGGCTACGGCCTGCTATTTTTAGGCTGGGAAGAGTCCAATAACCATGGCTCTTCCCATCCTGAGAATACCAGACCCCAGCTGTCAGCTTCACCTTGGCTGGTGATCTAATTTGGGGGGACCCCACGTTATTTTTTTTTTAATTCTTTATTTATAAATAAAAAAAAAAAGCCTGGGGAGCCCTCCAAATTGATCACCAGCCAAGATGAAGCTGCCAGCTGTGGTTTGCAGGCTACAGCTGTCTGCTTTACCCTGACTGGCTATCAAAAATAGGGGGGACCCCACGCCATTTTTTCATTTTTTTTTTTTTTTATTGGATAAATACTAAGCTAGGCACCCTTTAGTGCCACATGAAAGGTACTAAAGGTGCCAGCTTAGAATATGCAGGCGGGGGTGGGACGTCATATATATTTGACATCCATTGACGCTTTTTAGGTTGTGTGCCCACAATCAGGGTTTGCAGCGTTATGGGCGCTGAGTGTTTTCCCTGCGTCCATAACGCTGCGTTGTGCAGTAGAAGCACAGTGGAAGGATTTTTGGAGATCCCATGCCCACTGTGCTTCTTTTCTCCGCAGCATAAACTGACCGGTGGCGCAGCTTCCCGAGCCTCAGCATGTCAATTTATGCTGCGGAGACGAGAGTGTTCTCTGCAGGTAGCATAGAGCTCCACAGCAGCCTGAACCCAAATCGTGGATATGGGCAGCTGCGTTCTCCCGTGGACAACACTCACATCTCTGCAGGAAGGCTGACACTGTGTACTAGACGCCGTATCGCTGGATCATGGCCACATAGCCTTAGGCCTCTTTCACACGTCAGTGATTCTGGTACATTTGTGCTTTTTTTTAAACGTACCAGAATCACTGACATACGCAGACCCATTATAATGGATGGGTCTGCTCACACGTCAGTGATTTTTCACTGCACGTGTCTCCGTGCGGCGTACCCGCGTGTGCGTGTTTGCCGCACGGAGACATGTCCATTTTTTTCTGGCATCACTGATGTTCCACAGACCACGCAGTGGTGTGGTCCGTGAAACACGTGCCAGAAAAAAACGTGCTTTTAAAATAAAAATCATTTTAACTCACCCGGCGTCCAGCGATGTCCTCTGCAGCCCGTCCTCCCTGCTGCTTCTAAGCCGGCTCATTATTGTCGCGCATATTCATGATGTGCGACACAGCCCACCCGGAAGCAGGATGTGCGACACAGCCGACCCGGAAGCAGCTGCTGCGGGGGTCAGCGCCAGCCGGATGCTGCACCGCGGGAGCAATCAGCACCATGGAGAGCGGGAGCGGGCACAGGTGAGTTAATCTCTAAGTGCAATCACGGGCCACGGAGAACGGAGCCCGGATTGCACTTAGACAACCCATGTGTGCCGTGATTCACGGCACACGGAGGGACATGTGCGTGTTTTACACGCCAGTGAAAAACGTCAGTGTTTTTCACTGACGTGTGAAACGGGCCTAATAGTGAGAATATTGTTGCTACAGCAACATTTTGGGTGAAGTAGCTGTGGATTCAAAATGCTTACTATACTCCTGAATAAAATCCTTGAGGGGTGCAGATTCCAAAATGGGGTCACTTGTGGGGGTTTTCTGACGTATAGGTACCCAAGGGGCTCGGTGCGCGAAGTTTATTTCAACTTTTCCAAAATTCAAATGGTGCTCCTTCCATTCCAAGCCCTCCCATTTATCCAAACAGAATGTGGAGAAGGAAATGACATCACAGGTTTTTTTTTCCAAAGGTCTGTGTTCAACCAACTTTATTAACACTGACAAGTCTTAAAAAACGCACCTAAAAAACCGCATGAAAACCGCATGAAAAACGCATGAAAAACGCATGCGTTTTCGATGCCTTTTTCTCAAAAAGCATTGTTTACAATTCTCCCCTCTGCCAGAGGGTGCGTTTTTTTCCGCGCTGAAAAAAAAGCAACGTGTGCACATAGCCTTACAAAATGGAGGCCAGTACCCGAGCTATTATTACAGGAAGGGGCCTGGACCGGGGACATTATTACAAGATGGGGGCCAGGACCTGGGCTATTATTACAGGATTGTGGCCAGGATTAGGGACATTATTACAGGCTGGGGGCCATGATGGGCCATTATTACAAGGTAGGGGCCAGGGCCCAGGTCATTATTACAGAATGAGGGCCAGGACCCGAGCCTTTAATGCATTATTGCCTTACATGATGGTGACCAGGACCAGGGACATTATTACAGGATGGGGGCCATGGCCAGGCACATTATTACAGGAAGGGGGCCATGATCGAGTACATTATTACAGAAAGGGGGCCAGTAGTGGCCATTATTACAGGGTAGAGGCCAGGACCTAGGCCATTACTACAGGATGGGGGACAGGAAAGGCCATTATTACAGGGTAGGAGTTAAGATCTGGGCAAGTATTACAGGATGATGGCCAGGAAGGGCCATTATTACATTGTAGGGGTGTCACGACTCCAGGGCCGCGGCGCCGCTCGTCACCGCACTTCTTATCCCGGCGCCACTTATCCTGGCCCCACTCCCCTCTCACCGGCCCAGTTCCCGTGCACCCCGACCATGGCAGCCGCTCCCGCTCTACTCCCTAGTCCTCCTCCGTATCCCCTGCTCGGCGGTCCTGGCGTCTCGCTGCAGCCCAAGACTCTGCCTCCAGCTTCCCTGCCTCATCTCTCCTGCGTCCTGCATGCTTCTCCGGCTCCTGGGTCTCACACATGCGCACTAGGGCGGGGGCGCGCTCTCTCCTTCTCTTAAAAGGCCAGCATCTCTGAAACAGGAAATGGCTGATAACAGGTACACGGTATATAAGACTTCCTTTTCCCTATGGGCGGTGCCTGTTCAACATGTATCAGTAGCCGTGCCTCTTGTGCTAGTGTTCAGGTCCCTCTGTGTCTTGTGCCCAGGATTAACCCTGTCTCTTCCCGCAGATCCCGACTGCTGCCTGTGCGTGTCCGGTCATCCGGCTTTCCAGGAAAATCCCCGGTGTCAGACTGTTGTGGATCCCATCATCTTCCTTCAGCCTGTACCCGTCACCGATCCGGGACTCCGCCCGATATTGCCCGACTGCACCTTCGCTGGCCCCGGACTCCATTTTGCCAACTCCAGTCGGCACCTGTCCCTGGTTCTTCTCGGTCCACGTCTACCTTGGAACCGGCCTCCATAGCCTGTGTGGACATCCTCGGACGCTAACCCACAATGCTCCCGTGCCCCGGCTGCTGCGTATCTAGGCCCTCTGGGGTGATTGCCAGACAGCCCCTGTATAGGGGTTCGCTCCTGGTGGTCTCCTTGGAGGAGTCCGGTGCGCGGTCCCATGGATCCCCCTCCTTGCACCGAAACTAACAAGGGGCCAGACCCCGGGCAATTATTACAGGATGGGGGCCAGGATTTGGCCATTATTAAAGGATGGGGCCTAAGAAGTGACATTATTACAGGGTAGGAGCCAGGACCAAGGACCTTATTACAGGATGGGGTCCAAGAGGGGTTATTATTACAGAATATGGGCTAGAAATGGGTGAATTATTACAGGATTGGGTCAAGGAATGGGTTATTATTATTACAGGATAGAAACTAGTAGGGGTCATTATTACAGAAAGAGGACCAGTAGGGGTCAATATTACAGTAAGGAGGCCAAGAAGGGTCATTATTAAGGAAGCGGGCCAGGAAAGGTCATTATTACAGGATGGGGGCCAGGAGTGGTTATTATTACAGAATATGGGCCAGGAATGGGTGAATTATTACAGGATTGGGTCCAGGAACGGTTCATTATTACAGGATGGAGACGAGTAGGAGTCATTATTACAGAAAGAGGACCAGTAGGGGTCAATATTACAGGAAGGAGGCCAGGAAGGGTCATTATTAATGAAGGGGGCCAGGAAGGGTCATTATTACAGGATGGGGGCCAGTAAGGGTCATTATTACAAGGTGGGGGTGTGGGGCCCCGAGGCTCGGTGTCGGTGCAGCGGTGCATTACCTTCAGGGACTCCACTTGGCTGGATCTTGTCACAGGTAGGAAATCTTCTATTTTGATTGTCGTGACGCCACTCTCAGAATTGCGGTCAGTGGGGACCGCCACTGCAGGTTAGGGGGTGCCTGGGGCTTATAGTAGGTGCAGTCAGTTGTAATAGCCTCCTGAGAGTGAGGCATGCCCCAGGGTCCCGGGTAGGTGTGTGGAACTACAAGTCGCAGAATGACCCACACACACAAGCAGGATGTCTTTCATGGATTTTACTCACTGATGATGGCAGGGTGAGTAACCCGGGCGTAGCTGGGATGAACCAGGCTGGAACCAGGTGTCCTTCAGGCTGACTGATGAGGGTGACTACCAACTCGCCTTCCTTAGCCCGTTGTGTTTTGGGGTAACCCCTGCTTGAAGCCCTGCTGGGGTCGCCCAGGGAAGTTGCTGGTGCCTCTCTCCCCTTCGTTTTGGCCCGTTTGCTTGTAGCCTGGACCAGATCACTCCGGCTGCTTGCCTCCTGTGAGCTATGGGCCCTAACTTTGGCTACGTGGCTGCGGACTCTGTGGTGTTGTCTTGGGGGTGTAAAGTGCCCCCTCATGCAGGTTTGGCAAAGGAAAGGTGAATCTATCCCTGCACTGGGACCTGCTACCCGTTTGGGCCTGGTTCTCCCTGACAGTCTCCTTACTTTCCACTCCGTTGCTCTCTCTTTAGCTGTGTGTGGATTTCGGGCAGCACTCCCAGGTGACCGTTCTCCCCCGTCGGTAGTCACTGCGCGGACGCTGTTAGACTGCCACAGCTCCAGGGTCTGCTCCTCACGTCTCCTTTCCCTGAGCTGCACACTAAACTGGCTCACTGCTCCTCCTCTCCTATTCTTGCCTACGTCACCTAGCAACCAGGCTCTCTACCACACCCCTCGAGTGGAGATGGAGGCTTCGCCCCCTCCACCCCTCGGGTGGAGATGGAGGCTTCGCCCCCTCCTGGGATCCCCAGGGGTCCTCTCAAAGGTAAATGTGTGAGACCTGATCACTATGCGCCTGTGTAGTCACACCTCGGTCAGCCTTCTGGATTACCTGTATTGTACTGTCCCCAGCATGGGTGCAGTACTCAGTGGTGCCTGACCAGGTCAGGGGCGCCACAGGGGCTAGGAAGGGTCATTATTACAGTATGGGGGCCAGAAGGGGTTATAATTACAGGGTATGGGCCAGGAACGGGGGCATTATTACAGGATGTGGACAAGTAGGGGTCATTATTACAGGATAGAGGCCAGAAGGATTTTTTATTACAAGATAGGGGCCAGGACATCTGAATAACATGCTGATGGAGGCCCAAGTCCAAATTTTGCACCTTAGGGCTCTACTTACTGATTGTGAGTAAATAAATAAAATATATAAATAAAAATGTAAAAGATTACATGAGATAAATACAGGAATAAAAGAAAAATATGTGCATAAGTAACTTAAAAACCTGTATAATCACAACCTGAGAGAAAGACAAAGAAAAAAATGGAGGGATAAAATGAAACCAATAAATGATGTATACATTAAAAATCAGCACATGCATTAACAGGATATCACACACAGCAGTGCACAAGACAATGCACAGTAAAAAGCACAGAGATATACAGCGAAAAGGAAGGCTGAATCATATACAGGACTTTTGGCCAGAGACACAGAAGTCTATAAATCCAAAAGTATTCTCTCTGTCTAAGCTTGAGAAACCTGTTAGGCCTGGAGCAGATGATGGTATCTGTTCTATCAGGGTCACTTTAAGTCACTATTGTGCTGCAGAAAACAGTGTCTGGAGACAGTGGGATTCACACACCCAGTCTGTTGTGTTGGTGTTTGCATATTCTGCATCTCCATAATGAAATAGTCCGCCCATCATATTGTAAGTTACAGGGGCAGTGTAAGAGGTAAATCATAATAGGAACCCAGAGTTCAAAAATGTTGGGATACTGAAGGAATATAAAGATGGCTTTTTATATGTGCTACTTTCACAACACAGCCATCACGTATGACCATGGGCAAAAGCATCACTTGCAGATGGAAACAGACTAAGGGCCATCATCTGCTGGGAGCCATGGCATTGCAGAGTGGTGGGGCGTTTGTATAACTTATCCTTTAGGCTGATGCCACACTGGAATATGGAATCGGATGCAAGAGAATTAGTGCTCTATGCTAATGACACTCGCCTGGGACTCTGCTGTGAGCGTGAGCCGAGTGTCATTATACTGTAATCCCATTCTCTCTCTTGCCAAAATCAGATCCCAGGTGCAGAGAGGATGGACAGATTAATTTCTCCATCTTTTTCATTGTCTGTCTTGGTGTATATTGGACTGTACTCAGGTGACATCAGTGCAGTCCGATCTTTCACACGCAGTCATAGACTTGTATGGATGCACGGGATCTGAGATACGCTGCCAATCACAGAATACAGCAATTTTTACTTACGCTGATTAAACTTGAGAAAAATTGCACAGATCAGCACTGCCTCATTGAATAACATTGATTTGGATCATGCGCACCCATACAAGTCTATGGGTGCGTGTGAAACATCGGACTGTACTAATGTCATCTGAGTGCAGTCCAATATACACTGAGACAGATAATGGAGAAGATGGACAAATTAATCTCTCCATCTTCTCTTCACTTGTGATCTGAGTCTTGCACCCTACACCATACCCTGGCTCCTAGCAGACTAGGTCATTCCAAATCAAGGCCCTTAAAGCAAGGGTCTCAAACTCGGCTGGGTGTATTGGCCGCACAGAGGAAAAAAAATAATTTGGGGGGGCCGCATTCTTTGCAGGACAAAGTGACATTTTTATTGGTACCATATATATATATATATATTTATTTTTACACACCTTGGGAACACTGATTTTGAACATTTTCCCTTGTTCATTATAGCAAACGTGCACATTCTTTGTTTAAATATAAAAATTTTTTTTTTTTACATTTTATTCCTTTCTTGTTACTCTTACAATTAGCACTATATAGAAATTTTGACCAACATCTTTTAGTAATGTTCCCCATATTGTTGTAACGTGCCCATCCTTGTCCCCTTGTAGTATTGTGCCCCATCCCACAGTAATGTGCCCATCCTTGTCCCCTTGTAAAATTGTACCCCATCCTAGTCCCCATTAGAGTTGAGCGCGGTTCGTGGTTCGTGGTTCTCCAGTTCTAGGCTCGAGTGATTTTGGGGCCTGTTCTAGATCGAACTAGAACTCGAGCTTTTTGCAAAAGCTCGATAGTTCTAGAAACGTTCGAGAACGGTTCTAGCAGCAAAAAACCAGCTAAATCATACCTTGGTTTCTGCTGTAATAGTGTAAGTCACTCTGTGAATCACACTATTATCACATTTCAGTGTATAGTGTGCGTGAACAGCGCCTTCAGATCACTGCTGTTTCTATAATGGCGATCGCCATTTTTTTTTTTTTTTTCTTCTCTTCCTTCCCTAAGCGCGCGCGTCTTGTGGGGCGGGCCAGCATGTCAGCCAATCCCAGACACACACACAGCTAAGTGGACTTTGAGCCAGAGAAGCAACGGCATGTGTGATAGGATGTCCATGTCACATGTCCCTGCATTATAAAACCGGACATTTTCTTCCAGGACGCCATTATCTGCCTTCTGCGTCTTTGGTGTCAGACATCACTGTCGCAGCTCCGTCCTCCTGAGTCCTATCGCCGATACAGCTGTATGCGCTGCATACACAGCGTTAGACAGCTTAGGGAAAGCACTTTATAGCAGTCCTTTTAAGGGCTCAAACCGGCAGGGTCAGAGTTAAGGTGACAGGTCCTGAAAACAGCAACAGCGTCTGTGTAGCCAAGGTCAGGGATTTCCTCCCTGCATTTCCCTATTAGGAGGGATAGAAAGGCAGGCTTCCATTCCTCTACCCATACCCACAATCCTGCCACTGTACCCTCCTGTCCTCTGCACACTCCAACTCATTATAACTAAGCCATTACACTAGCAAACACTCAGTGTACCTAGTGGCATCCTATCTGTGGCTATTGGACTTTGCTATAGTCCCACTAGTGCAAAGACATTTGCAGAGCACGTCTGCCTGCATTGCACACTCCAACTCATTATAACTAAGCCATTATACTAGCAAACACTCAGTGTACCTAGTGGCATCCTATACGTGGCTATTGGACTTTGCTATAGTCCCACTAGTGCAAAGACATTTGCAGAGCGCATCTGCCTGCGTTGCACACTCCAACTCATTATAACTAAGCCATTACACTAGCAAACACTCAGTGTACCTAGTGGCATCCTAAACGTGGCTATTGGACTTTGCTATAGTCCCACTAGTGCAAAGACATTTGCAGAGCGCGTCTGCCTGCATTGCACACTCCAACTCATTATAACTAAGCCATTATACTAGCAAACACTCAGTGTACCTAGTGGCATCCTATACGTGGCTATTGGACTTTGCTATAGTCCCACTAGTGCAAAGACATTTGCAGAGCGCATCTGCCTGCGTTGCACACTCCAACTCATTATAACTAAGCCATTACACTAGCAAACACTCAGTGTACCTAGTGGCATCCTATCTGTGGCTATTGGACTTTGCTATAGTCCCACTAGTGCAAAGACATTTGCAGAGCGCGTCTGCCTGCATTGCACACTCCAACTCATTATAACTAAGCCATTATACTAGCAAACACTCAGTGTACCTAGTGGCATCCTATACGTGGCTATTGGACTTTGCTATAGTCCCACTAGTGCAAAGACATTTGCAGAGCGCATCTGCCTGCGTTGCACACTCCAACTCATTATAACTAAGCCATTACACTAGCAAACACTCAGTGTACCTAGTGGCATCCTATACGTGGCTATTGGACTTTGCTATAGTCCCACTAGTGCAAAGACATTTGCAGAGCGCGTCTGCCTGCATTGCACACTCCAACTCATTATAACTAAGCCATTATACTAGCAAACACTCAGTGTACCTAGTGGCATCCTATACGTGGCTATTGGACTTTGCTATAGTCCCACTAGTGCAAAGACATTTGCAGAGCGCATCTGCCTGCGTTGCACACTCCAACTCATTATAACTAAGCCATTACACTAGCAAACACTCAGTGTACCTAGTGGCATCCTATACGTGGCTATTGGACTTTGCTATAGTCCCACTAGTGCAAAGACATTTGCAGAGCGCGTCTGCCTGCATTGCACACTCCAACTCATTATAACTAAGCCATTACACTAGCAAACACTCAGTGTACCTAGTGGCATCCTATACGTGGCTATTGGACTTTGCTATAGTCCCACTAGTGCAAAGACATTTGCAGAGCGCGTCTGCCTGCGTTGCACACTCCAACTCATTATAACTAAGCCATTACACTAGCAAACACTCAGTGTACCTAGTGGCATCCTATACGTGGCTATTGGACTTTGCTATAGTCCCACTAGTGCAAAGACATTTGCAGAGCGCGTCTGCCTGCGTTGCACACTCCAACTCATTATAACTAAGCCATTATACTAGCAAACACTCAGTGTACCTAGTGGCATCCTATACGTGGCTATTGGACTTTGCTATAGTCCCACTAGTGCAAAGACATTTGCAGAGCGCATCTGCCTGCGTTGCACACTCCAACTCATTATAACTAAGCCATTACACTAGCAAACACTCAGTGTACCTAGTGGCATCCTATACGTGGCTATTGGACTTTGCTATAGTCCCACTAGTGCAAAGACATTTGCAGAGCGCGTCTGCCTGCGTTGCACACTCCAACTCATTATAACTAAGCCATTAGACTAGCAATTTTTGCTGCCAGTTTAAGGCCTGTAGTTGCATTGTCAGGGATATTTATTCTTTATTATTCTGCTGTTAATAAAGCTAGACCACCACTGCAATCTACACCACCTCTCAATTTTTACTACCACATTTTCAGTCCACAATCTTGTCGCAATCAACATGAGTGGCAAAATGACAGATGCTGGTGGAAAGGGGAAGAGGCGTGGTATAAAAGGCAAAAAAAGGTTTTGTCCGTGGGGAAGGTGGCAAAGCTCCATTATCATCTGCTGAAGATAGACCCTCTACCAGCAAAAGTAAGATGTCTACTACTTACCATGGACAATCCGATGTGCTCCCTTTTTTACGGACACGAACAACAGGAAGAAAGGTAGATGATGGGCAAAAAAGGAAAATGCTTGAATGGATCTCAAGTGGTCCAACAAGTGCCCTCTCAGCCACTTCAAGTACCGCATCCAAAAAACACCAGTCCTCTGAGTTGTCATCCCAATCACACTTGATTTCTCCCAGCTCTGAAGTCTCCATCAGCCCTGCACAGTATGGTGGAACTGAGATGGCTGAGTCTGCAGAGCTGTTCAGTCACACTATAGCCTGGGAATCAGAGGTCTGCTCCCAAGCTACAGTGAGTACAGAACAGGAAATGGTCTGCAGTGATGCCCAGAACCTTTGTGACTCGGATTCAGGCCGTGAGGAACAAGTTTCTGAGCATAATGTTGACCCTTTGTCACAAACTGTAACACCTGTGGTTATAGACAATGAGGAACATTCTGATGAAGATGAGACGCAGATACCTGATTGGGATGACAACTTAAATATTCGGTCAGGGCAAGAAGAGGCTCGGTCAGAGGGGGAGGGGAGTGCAAACACAACAATTGATGATGAAGTTCTAGATCCCACCTACTGTCAACCCCCAGTCAGGCACTCGAGGAGGTCAACAGAGGCGGTGGAGGAGGATGCAACCGACGACGAAGTTACCTTGCGCCTTCCTGGACAGAGTCGGAGCACTGGTAGCACGTCTACAACTGCATCCTCAGCCACCACTCTGCCTCTGAGCATTATTCGGGGTGGATCAACAGGTCGCATGGCCTCTAAGCCTTGCCTAGCCTGGTCCTTTTTTGACATAGAAAAAGATCGCCCAAATTATGTGATATGTAAAATTTGTCATGGTCGTCTTAGTAGAGGTCAAAACCTCAGCAGTTTGACAACTTCTTCCATGAATCGTCACATGAATAAATATCATATGGCCCGATGGGAAGCTCACCGTGCTGCAATGCGGCCTAGCGGAGCAAACCATCCACCGCCTGCCCCTTCCAGTGCATCCGCGCGCTCGTCATCTTCTAGGACTGTTGGGACAGCTGTCACACCTGTTTTTCCACCCACAACTTCCACCACTGTAACCACAACAGGCAGTTTGCTTGGTAGGTCGTCAGTTGTTTTGGAAGGGGAAACAAGTGAGTGTGTACAGCTCTCTCAGACATCGATAGCACCAACTTTGGATGAAGGCAACATCATGTCTCCGCCTGCACTTTCCTCACAAAGCTGCATTTTTCCAGGGACACCCTACTCAACACCGTCTACACACAGCAGCCAGATCTCTGTCCCTCAGATGTGGTCAAATAAAAGGCCACTTCCTGCGACCCATGACAAAGCGAAGAGGTTGACTCTATCCCTTTGTAAGCTGTTGGCTACCGAAATGCTGCCTTTCCGCCTAGTGGACACACAGGATTTTAGAGACCTTATGTCTGTCGCTGTGCCCCAGTACCAGATGCCTAGTCGCCACTACTTCTCTAAGAAAGGTGTGCCCGCGCTACACCAGCATGTCGCACACAACATCACCGCTTCCTTGAGAAACTCTGTGTGTGAACGGGTGCATTTCACCACCGATACTTGGACCAGTAAGCATGGACAGGGACGTTACATGTCGCTGACTGGGCACTGGGTAACTATGGTGATAGATGGTGAAGGGTCTGCTGCACAAGTCTTGCCGTCCCCACGACTTGTGTGTCAATCCTCTGTCTGTCCAAGTTCCGCCACTGCTTCTGCATCCTCCACCTCATCTGGGTCCTCCACCTCCGCCCCAAGCCTGCCTGGTCAGGCCACCAGCGTTCTCACTGCGCAGAAGGAATCACGCACGCCTCATTACTATGCTGGCAGCAGAGCGCAACGGCATCAGGCGGTCTTTAGCTTGACATGTCTTGGGAATAAGAGTCACACAGCTGAGGAGTTGTGGTCAGCTCTGCGGTCCGAGTTTAATAAATGGTTGTCTCCACTCAACCTGCAGCCTGGTAAGGCCGTGTGCGACAATGCTGCAAACCTGGGTGCGGCCCTTCGCCTGGGCAAGGTGACACACGTACCTTGTATGGCTCACGTGTTGAACCTTGTCGTCCAGCAATTTTTAACACACTATCCCGGCCTAGATGGCCTTCTGAACAGGGCACGAAAACTGTCTGCTCACTTCCGCCGTTCAAGCGCCGCAGCAGAGCGACTTGCATCGCTCCAGAAGTCTTTCGGCCTGCCGGTTCATCGCCTGAAATGCGATGTGGCGACACGCTGGAATTCAACTCTCCACATGTTACAGCGACTGTGGCAGCACCGCAGAGCCCTGGTGCAATACGTCATGACGTATAGCCTGGGCCAACGAGATGCAGAGGTGGGGCAGATCACCCTGATGGAGTGGTCTCAGATCAAGGACCTATGCACCCTTCTGCACAGTTTCGACATGGCGACGAATATGTTTAGCGCTGACAATGCCATTATCAGCATGACGATTCCAGTCATTTACATGCTGGAGCACACGCTAAACACTATTCGGAGTCAGGGGGTGGGACAACATGAAGGGGAGGAACTACAGGAGGATTCATATGCGCAAGGGACAACAACATCACCAAGGTCCAGACGTTCATCATCACCAACGCAGCAGGCATGGGACCATGGGGGACAGGGATCGACAAGGGCGCATAGTAGCAGGCGAAATGTTGAGCAAGGTGCAGGAGAACATGAAGAAATGGAGGACGAACTGTCCATGGACATGGAAGACTCAGCGGATGAGGGAGACCTTGGTCAAATTTCAGTTGAAAGAGGTTGGGGGGAGATGTCAGAGGAAGAAAGAACGGGTAGCACCTCTATGCCACAAACACAGCGTGGACTTGGTCCGCATGGCTGCGCAAGACACATGAGTGCCTTTTTGTTGCACTACCTCCAACATGACAGTCGTATTGTCAAAATTAGAAGTGATGATGACTACTGGATTGCCACACTATTAGATCCCCGGTACAAGTCCAAATTTTGTGACATAATTCCAGCCATAGAAAGGGACGCACGTATGCAGGACTATCAGCAGAAGCTGTTACTCGATCTTAGCTCGGCTTTTCCACCAAACAACCGTGCAGGTGCAGGGAGGGAATCTCCCAGTTGTAACTTGACAAACATGGGACGGTCTCGTCATCTTCAACAGTCTACCCGTACCAGTAGGACCGTATCTGGTGCTGGTAACAGCAATTTTATGGAATCTTTTCATAATTTTTTTAGACCCTCTTTTGCAAGGCCACCAGAGACAACAAGTCTGACACATAGTCAACGGCTGGAGAGGATGATACAGGAGTATCTCCAAATGAACATCGATGCCATGACTGTGCAACTGGAGCCTTGCTCATTTTGGGCTTCAAACCTAGAAAAATGGCCAGAGCTCGCAACTTACGCCTTGGAGATTTTGTCGTGTCCAGCTGCCAGCGTTGTCTCTGAACGTGTCTTCAGTGCTGCTGGGTGTGTGCTGACAGATAAGCGCACGCGTCTGTCCAGTGACAATGTGGACAGACTGACGTTCATCAAAATGAACAAGTCATGGATCCAGAAGGAATTTACAACCCCTGTGTCATCCTGGGGAGAGTAAATGCTTGTGGATTTGGAATGTGCTTGATGCAAATCTAGCTGTGAAGTGTACAACTAGGGCACAAGTGCTGCCACTGAATGGGTGGGTGTGTGTGGGGCACAATTTTTGGAAAAAAGGGAGACTCCGCTTGGAGTAACCCTTGCTTACATTGTTTTTAAAAGAAGCCAAGATGAACAAGTCATGGGTCAGCAAAGACTTTATCTACCTACCCCGGTGTCATGCTGGGGACGGTTAATTATGGCGTATTTTTGAATGTGCTTGATGCAAATCAAAACATCCTGTTTGCAACTAGGGCCCAAGTGCTGCCACTGATGGGGTGGGTGTCTGTGTGGCCCAATTTTTGGAAAAAAGGGAGACTCCGCTTGGAGTAACCCTTGCTTACATTGTTTTTAAAAGAAGCCAAGATGAACAGAGCTGGGATCAGGAAAGACTTTGCTACCTACCCCGGTGTCATCCTGGGGACGGTTAATTATGGCGTATTTTTGAATGTGCTTGATGCAAATCTAGCTGTGAAGTGTACAACTGGGGCACAAGTGCTGCCACTGAAGGGGTGGGTGTGTGTGGGGCCCAATTTTTGGAAAAAAGGGAGACTCCGCTTGGAGTAACCCTTGCTTACATTGTTTTTAAAAGAAGCCAAGATGAACAGAGCTGGGATCAGGAAAGACTTTGCTACCTACCCCGGTGTCATCCTGGGGACTGTTAATTATGGCGTATTTTTGAATGTGCTTGATGCAAATCTAGCTGTGAAGTGTACAACTAGGGCACAAGTGCTGCCACTGAACGGGTGGGTGTGTGTGGGGCACAATTTTTGGAAAAAAGGGAGACTCCGCTTGGAGTAACCCTTGGTTACATTGTTTTTAAAAGAAGCCAAGATGAACAAGTCATGGGTCAGCAAAGACTTTGCTACCTACCCCGGTGTCATGCTGGGTACGGTTAATTATGGCATATTTTTGAATGTGCTTGATGCAAATCTAGCTGTGAAGTGTACAACTGGGGCACAAGTGCTGCCACTGAAGGGGTGGGTGTGTGTGGGGCCCAATTTTTGGAAAAAAGGGAGACTCCGCTTGGAGTAACCCTTGCTTACATTGTTTTTAAAAGAAGCCAAGATGAACAGAGCTGGGATCAGGAAAGACTTTGATCTACCCCGGTGTCATCCTGGGGACGGATAAGAATGGCGTATTTTTGAATGTGCTTGATGCAAATCTAGCTGTGAAGTGTACAACTGGGGCACAAGTGCTGCCACTGAAGGGGTGGGTGTGTGTGGGGCCCAATTTTTGGAAAAAAGGGAGACTCCGCTTGGAGTCACCTTGCGGTGTTTTACATGACTTTAGAAGGGCGTGCCATGCCTATATCTGTGTGTCCTCCTCTTTTTCCTTGTCCAGCTGTTTTGTTTTCGCATGAGTATATGTCCTTGTCACTTTCCCATGTGTTTGTGTTGTGTTGTGAGTTGTTTGTCACCTTTTGGACACCTTTGAGGGTGTTTTCTAGGTGTTTTTCTGTGTTTGTGATTGCCTGCCATTGTTTCCTATTGGCTCGAGTTCGGTTCGTCGAACGTTCGACGAGCCGAACTCGAACGGGACCTCCGTTCAGCGAACCGACCTCGAGCCGAACCGGGACCGGTTCGCTCATCTCTAGTCCCCATCCAACAGTAATATGCTCATCCTTGTCCCCATCCTAAAGTAATGTTCCCCATCCTTGTCCCCATTTTGTAGTAATGTGTTCATCCTTGATAGTAATGTGTCCATCCTTGTCCCCATGTTATAGTAATGTTCCCCATCCTTGTCCCCGTGTAGCAATGTCCCCATCCTATAGTACTGTCCCCATTCTATAGTAATGTGCCCATCCTTTAGTAATGTGCCAACCTTGTCCCCACCCTATAGTAATGTCCCCAGCATTATCCCTATTCTATAGTAATGTTTCCCATCCTTGTCCCCTTGTAGTAATGTCCCTATCCTATAGTAATGTGCCCACCTTGTCCCCATCCTGTAGTAATGTCCCCATCCTATAGTCATGTGCCCATCCTAGTCCCCATCCATAGTACTGTGCCCACCTTGTCCCCATCCAATAGTATTGTGCCCATCCTTGTAATGTCCCAATCCTATAGTAATGTCCCCAGCCTTATCCCCATCCCATAGTAATGTGCTCATCTTGTCCCCATACTATAGTAATAATGTCCCCATACTATAGTAATGTCCCCAGCCTTATCCCCATCCCATAGTAATGTGCTCACCTTGTCCCCATACTATAGTAATAATGTCCCCATACTATAGTAATGTCCCCAGCCTTATCCCCATCCCATAGTAATGTGCGCACTTTGTCCCCATCCTGTAGTAATGGGTCAGCACTGCTCCCCTCACCTTCCACAGATGCCGGAGTGAAGCTGAGGGGGAGTGGTCTCCTGCCTCAGATCCACAGTGATTGGAGAGATTGGTCACAAGGCCGGTCTCTCCAATCAGAGCTGGGGGCGGGTGAAACACAGGTCACCCAGCTCCAGCCAATGATCAGGGCTACAGCTGCACTGATCTTGGCTGGATTTCAATGTTTCAACGATTTTCAATGGCTGAAACATTAGTGGCTGTGATTGGCTGAGCGGCGTTCGTCAGCCAATCACAGCCTCCGTAGGTCCGGAGAGGAGACACCACCCCTCCTGAGGTCCCCTCCTCCCCGAATCTAAGGTATTTGCAGCGATCGCAGCCACCGGGGCCGCGATTTCACCATGACGTACTGGGTACGTCATGGGTCCTTAAGTACCAGGGAGCCATAACGTAACAGTATGTCATAGGTCGCTAAGGGGTTAATGTCCAACACACACATACACACATATATATATACAAACACACACACACATATATATATATACACACACACACACATATATACACACACACACATATATATATATATATATATACACACACACACACACACATATACAGTATATACACACACACATACACACATATACAGTGCCTACAAGTAGTATTCAACCCCCTGCAGATTTAGCAGGTTTACACATTCGGAATTAACTTGGCATTGTGACATTTGGACTGTAGATCAGCCTGGAAGTGTGAAATGCACTGCAGCAAAAAAGAATGTTATTTCTTTTTTTTTTAAATTGTGAAAAGTTTATTCAGAGGGTCATTTATTATTCAACCCCTCAAACCACCAGAATTCTGTTTGGTTCCCCTAAAGTATTAAGAAGTATTTCAGGCACAAAGAACAATGAGCTTCACATGTTTGGATTAATTATCTCTTTTTCCAGCCTTTTCTGACTAATTAAGACCCTCCCCAAACTTGTGAACAGAACTCATACTTGGTCAACATGGGAAAGACAAAGGAGCATTCCAAGGCCATCAGAGACAAGATCGTGGAGGGTCACAAGGCTGGCAAGGGGTACAAAACCCTTTCCAAGGAGTTGGGCCTACCTGTCTCCACTGTTGGGAGCATCATCCAGAAGTGGAAGGCTTATGGAACTACTGTTAGCCTTCCACGGCCTGGACAGCCTTTGAAAGTTTCCACCCGTGCCGAGGCCAGGCTTGTCCGAAGAGTCAAGGCTAACCCAAGGACAACAAGGAAGGAGCTCCGGGAAGATCTCATGGCAGTGGGGAAATTGGTTTCAGTCAATACCATAAGTAACGTACTCCACCGCAATGGTCTCCGTTCCAGACGAGCCCGTAAGGTACCTTTACTTTCAAAGCGTCATGTCAAGGCTCGTCTACAGTTTGCTCATGATCACTTGGAGGACTCTGAGACAGACTGGTTCAAGGTTCTCTGGTCTGATGAGACCAAGATCGAGATCTTTGGTGCCAACCACACACGTGACGTTTGGAGACTGGATGGCACTGCATACGACCCCAAGAATACCATCCCTACAGTCAAACTTGGTGGTGGCAGCATCATGCTGTGGGGCTGTTTCTCAGCCAAGGGGCCTGGCCATCTGGTCCGCATCCATGGGAAGATGGATAGCACGGCCTACCTGGAGATTTTGGCCAAGAACATCCGCTCCTCCATCAAGGATCTTAAGATGGGTCGTCATTTCATCTTCCAACAAGACAACGACCCAAAGCACACAGCCAAGAAAACCAAGGCCTGGTTCAAGAGGGAAAAAATCAAGGTGTTGCAGTGGCCTAGTCAGTCTCCTGACGTTAACCCAATTGAAAACTTGTGGAAGGAGCTCAAGATTAAAGTCCACATGAGACACCCAAAGAACCTAGATAACTTGGAGAAGATCTACATGGAGGAGTGGGCCAAGATAACTCCAGAGACCTGTGCCGGCCTGATCAGGTCTTATAAAAGACGATTATTAGCTGTAATTGCAAACAAGGGTTATTCCACAAAATATTAAACCTAGGGGCTGAATAATAATTGACCCACACTTTTATGTTGAAAATGTATTAAAATTTAACTGAGCAACATAACTTGTTGGTTTGTAAGATTTATGCATCTGTTAATAAATCCTGCTCTTGTTTGAAGTTTGCAGGCTCTAACTTATTTGCATCTTATCAAACCTGCTAAATCTGCAGGGGGTTGAATACTACTTGTAGGCACTGTATATACATACACACAAACACACACATATACACACACACACACACACACATATACACACACACACATATATACACACACACACACATATATACACACACACACACATATATACACACACACACATATATAGAGAAAAAAAGATAACCAGCACGATCTGAAATTGGCATGCATCATATAAAAAGTGAAAATTCACAAATTTATTCCAACTGTACTATAATAAAAAAATGAGATTTTTAGCAAATAATTGATCAATTTTTTGAGCCACCCCTGCCAACGTCACGGCAAATCTCAATAGGGGGGTCCTACTCTACATTCTGTATTTCATGTGCCATGCGGCCTCCTAGATAAAGTTAAAAGCAGAACCATAATGGAGCACACATACCTGCAACCAGTATATAGCCGCTTCCATGTTGCAAAAAAGGCACTTGTGGATAGAGACCAGCCCAGGTCCCAGCATGTGGAGAAAGCCCCACACATACCAGGACTATATCAGAACTGATCCTCCCAGTGCCAAACAGCAACCATTGATAAAGGCGGACCAGATCCAAGAATGGTGCTTAATTAGCATTGCCTGTGGAAAGGGGTGAGGTAACTGAGTCTGAACAGCTACCAACAGGAGGAATATATTGCAAACCAAAATCAGGCGTGCATGGTATGGTGTTGGTCAGACACCAGATTTGTAGCATAACTACGGTCAAAACAGAGAAAAAAAGATAACCAGCACGATCTGAAATTGGCATGCATCATATAAAAAGTGAAAATTCACAAATTTATTCCAACTGTACTATAATAAAAAAAATGAGATTTTTAGCAAATAATTGATCAATTTTTTGAGCCACCCCTGCCAACGTCACGGCAAATCTCAATAGGGGGGTCTTACTCTACATTCTGTATTTCATGTGCCATGCGGCCTCCTAGATAAAGTTAAAAGCAGAACCATAATGGAGCACACATACCTGCAACCAGTATATAGCCGCTTCCATGTTGCAAAAAAGGCACTTTTTATATGATGCATGCCATTTTCAGATCGTGCTGGCTCCCCTCTCTCTCTGTTTGGTTGTAGTTATGCTACAAATGTCTGGTGGCTGGTCACCACCATGCTATGCACGCCTGATCTTGGTTTGCAATATATTCC